>NW_022717529.1:0-26066 GCF_011630105.1 Anneissia japonica | reverse complement strand
CTCGTGGCTTGTCGGATCTTTTTCTCCATTTTCCAATCCAAATTGCATTTGTTTTACTTTTATTTAGTCTCATGCCTGAAACTTTACCAAAGTTTTCAACAATGCATAAACCCCTTTCAATACTATTACTATTTCCAACAAACAGAACTGTATCATCTGCGAGTTGTGCTATACGAGCTTCTTCAATATTTGTTCCGAACAGAAGAGGTATTCCTTTATACTCTAAATCATCTCTTATGTTACAGGCCATACATTCTACAACTAAAATAAAAAGCAAAGCAGACAAGGGGCAACCTTGCCTTATTCCACTATTCATTTCAAAGCTTTCAGAAATCCATCCGTTATTAACAATTACACACTCTGTTTTATTGTAAATTGTTCTGATCCAGTTGCAAAAACCCTCACCAAAATTAAACTTTTTTAAGACACTAAACATAAAATCTCTGCTGACAGAGTCAAATGCTTTTCGAAAATCAAGCGATAGAACAGCCCCTTCTATTTCTTCTTCTAATGTGTAGTAGAGGATATCATTAATAAACCGAACATTTTCTCCAGAAGAACGACCTTTTATGTACCCTTTTTGGTCATTGTTAATTAATCTTGAAATTATCTTATGGAGTCTAGAACAAAGAGTTTGAGTTAATATTTTGTAATCTATGTTTTAGCTTTGGATATCTTAATGTTGGATTCAGAATTTTAAAATAGATTGGGGCCAAACCTGGGACAGTATAATATATACTGCCTCAGCACATGGGCGTAGATTGTAGGTGCGGATACATCCCACATGGCAGTAAATTAGTTCCACTAAGTAGGTTGAAATACCAAAAATGAACATTTAGTTTTCATTGGAATAGGGATTTGCTCAGCCCCAGTGGCGTAACGCCCGTGTGGGGGCCCTATGACTTTCTGAGACTAGGATCCTTTTTTGGGTCCCAGTAGTCAATTCCATTATAGGATTTTAGATGAGCTTGTTTTTAATAATTTTTTCATTTTATTCTACATGTTTTTAACGACTAATACATGATAATATATGAGTGGCGAATCCAGGAATTCGAAATGTAGAGGGGGCCGGAGGGACTTTCACAGATGGAGGGTCTGTACCATTTTAGCCCCACTATGGTTGGGGCTGAGGTCACAAAATTAATGATTATGGCAACTTTAGATGTCCACAAATAGCACTCACAGACATTTTTTTCTCAAAAATTTATATGTCCTACAGTTGATGTTAGACATATTATGCTGTTTGTATCAACCTTTAGGTCAGGGTGCTGGCTCGAAGATCCTATGGGTTTGGGCCCTGCGGACTACCGAACGAGAGCGCATAGGCATCACGTCAGCCCCAACTTTGTTGGTAAGAAAGTTTAGGATTATTGCAATATAGCCGGAAATGACACTTTCAGAATCCGCCACTGTATTTGGCTGTCATTAAAGATGGTAAACATGTCTTCATCGTGTTAGTGTTATTCACCATGATTGAATAAATTACATGTTTTTATCAAGGACCTATAATTTTTTAAGGTCCATGGTTATATATAGCAGTGTTTTTTATATTTGTCTTGCTTAATATATTTAACAATATGAATTTCCTTCAAAATATTTCCATAATAGGCCTAATTTTGTTTCATGCACCCTGTGCCCACCCTCTTCCCCCCTACATGGGTTGTGAAAATGTACAATAGATATGTAGATATAAAGTATTATCCCAGCCTGGAATCTCTGAAGTATCTAAGTTGTTTTTTTTTTCAGAAATGTTATGATGAAGAAAGGAAGATCAATATGAAATAGAAAGGTTAAAGGCAATAAAGACAAAATGGAAGGTAAACTAATCAAGACAATTTTCAACTTGCTCTCAAAGAACATTATGCCCAGTGATGTATCATTTCTGTCATTGTATGTGAGAAGGGAATACTTTCTTGTTATTCCTTGATAGCATAAATGCTAATTCTAGGCATACTGATCATTTGTGCTTTTTTAACCAAAAATCTTGGACTCAAGCTTTCTTTCACTCGATTACCATTAGGCTACCTCAAGTATAGGACAAACTGGCAGGACCAATATTGATGCTACAATTCTATAGAATCCACCTTGATTTGGGATTGGCCCACCAGTATTGCTAAAATGATGGGGTTCACTTTGGTTGGTCCTGGTCTACTTATTTTTCAGATTGCTATTTAACTGTTTAATGGATCAAATAAATAATGAGATGAAAGATGAAATGTAACATGTATTTTTAGTATCAAATGCTTTCTTTATCAATACCATTACCAGAAATGTTTTTATTATTCTTTTAGGGCTTTAAATTTTAAAATACAAGATTTTATCTTAAAAGCAATGTTACCAGTAAAAATAAATATTTTGGTATCACCTTATTATAACAATCTTGATTCCAAAGTATGTTAGTAACCATAGAAATACAGTAACCTATAAATAACCTTCTAACATGAACACATATATTGTTGTCATTTCATAATTTTGAATAAAAAAATAATTTTATTAAGAAAAAACCTACAGTAAATAATAGGAAAATGATGCTGATATGAAGATGATGACAAATGATAATTTAATTGACAGTGATGAAGATGATGATGCTTATTTGTTTGATCATAATGAAATTTAAAAATAATTTATTTAAGTTTTGATTTAATGTAAATAAAGGGTATTTTCCAGCTACATTAATAATGAGACTTTTTTATTTTTGTAGAAATCACGGATGATGCTTTCAGACAGCTGTTGTCATTTTTTTCGAATTGGTATGACCAGCGTGGATGGATCGGTATGCTCAAAGTTTTGTACAGAGATCTCTTTGAAAACAAATTTGAGTTGAATAAGGCTGCTAAGGTGATAGACTTAATGAATTTGCTGATTGCTTCTGGAGATCTGCACTCAACATACCTCAGTATTCTCTATGATACCATAAACATAACAAAGCAATATGGTTTGGAAAGGGAAATCAAAGATAACCTGCTACCATCATTCCCAAATGTTAGAGATGTAATGACCTCAAAATTCACACCTCACAGACAAAAAATTATGAAGCTTGGAATGGTACTGATTGATGACGACATAAAAATGATCAGTGGATTGTATAACAAACCAAAGAAGTATGCAGACACATGGAGTTTGATTATGGATTTGGAGCACAACAGGATAATTTGTGAAGGAAATATGGACACTTTCATTGAGAAATTGAATACCCTGAAACTCCAACAGGCTGTGGAAGTTTTCAAAGAAGGTATTAATTTAATTATTATTTTATATCAACATAATAATTGGTGATTATGTCAGAGATGGGCAAAGTCGTACAGTAAACAAAGAATCCACAAAACAATGCAAATTGATTTACAGTAGATTCAGATTATCATCAAGGGACACAGTCAGGGCATGAATTAGACAAACTGGTACCCCTCAAATTACTGCATGTACGAGTAAAATAGTAAGGTTAGCATTTTCAAGGAAATTCTTTTTTTTATTCTTCATTAGAATATCAAAACTTGCAGTGATATTTACAACAAATTTTGCATAATGGTAAGACATTGAAAAATTAAAAGTGTTAACATTAAAATTATTTATATTAAAATTTGAAAAAAGCATTAAACATTTAAGGCTTTTACATTAGAAGTACTTTTAAGCTACATTTTCAGTTCAGTTTCTTGATTAGCATCAAAATTGCAGCAAGGCTGAATTTCATGATATTGACAATAATGAAATTAAAAACATTAATCAAGCATTAGCACAAGACATGAAAAAACTAATAAGTAAAATTAGAATACATTAAAATTTGAAACATTTTAATGTGAGGCCCATTTAAAGGGATTTTAGTGCAAACGTCCTGGACATGATATCTCAAAAACTAATCAACTGGTATGAATGAAAATTTTGTGAAGGTTTAACCAAGTTACAATCAAGAAGTTGTCGAGTGCTGGTTGCGATTCAAATTCGGGAGTGAACTTTAAGGTCATTTAAATTTTTATGGTCCTGCATGTTTCTTGTGTTCAAAATATCTAAAAAACAGCTGCACTGGTTTAAATGCCAGTTACAGGGCTTGTTAGGTACAGTATAACCCAAGGATGAGGTGATTAAATTTTGGTGACCAAATGAGGACCATACATTTTAACATGTGACACTAAAAATCAAATCCCCATATTTCTATTTCCATAATATTTCCATTTCAACACCAATACATTGCATGCATTTTGTTTGTCAGCTATAAAGAGTAAAAAGTGCTAGTATGCTAAATCAGAGCACTTAAGGAATTGGCAGGTGTACAACTGATACAATGGAAGGTGTTCGAAAAATGAAGTGATTATATTTTGGTGTCGATAGATATGGACCCTTCAAAGCAAAACGTTGCAGATCAGATATCTCAAAAACTAATCTAAGTGAAACTTTCATGTTAGTGTCTTTATAAAGTAAGAGATTGGCGAGTTATTGTGCCTTTTTGAAGAAGAATGGAGTGAAGTGAGTTGTTGTGGTAGTGGTAGTGGTTAAACTAAATTAGGAACATTTTTTGGGAGGATTATTTTATAGAAAGGGTATTGCGGTGGGCGGAGATATGCTTTCTACTGAGTGCTCTTGTTATTATTATTGAGCTTTGACACATTTGTTTTTTTAGAGCTCACAAACACTTTGAAGTGTTCGATGATACACACACACACACACACTGTTTGGTCTTATTAATTTGTGTTTGAGAGGGTGGTGGGATGAGTAGTTTAGATATTGGTTGGTGTGTGCTGATTGTCAGTACAGTATACTGTTCTGGTAAACTAGCTATTTTCTTCCTGTGTGATGAGAGTATTTGTGAGGTAGATATTGTTAGTGGCCCTATTGAGGCTTGAATAGCGCCCTCTGCCAGTTGTCTGGTTTTTCAGGAGTTGGGATTAGGCCATGCAGGAGTACAATCCATTGTCTCTTTTCATGTTTTGCTAGATGGATTCTGTTTGAATGGGTTTTGCATTTTTTCAGTCGTTAGTATAATGGTTATAGAGTCTCACGGAAATTGGGACAGCCTCCCGCACTTCCGCAAAGGAAGAATCTCTTGGAAAATAACCAGTTTCCCGCAAATTCATAATATATTTGCATGTGTTACTATTTACTATAAATTGTCTCCTGGACATCAGTGCTGATGGGTATCACCATGCACAGCAAAATAAATTTATGTTAAGAAAGTTCATTTAACCAGATCTCATGGAAGGGACTTTTTCTAGCTTGGTACCCCTGTGGTTGTATTTAACCATGTGATTGGTTATACTGCAGCTGATTTGTGAATGAGCTCAGTTTCAGTGTTTCTGGATGCTCTAGTGCACACACCTGTTGTGTTATTGGTGACATCTTTTTTACGTACTTCCAATCGGGTCTTCAATTTCCTGCTGCAGTTTCACTGATGTATACTGAATCACAGTATCCAATCTCTTAAACTACAGCACAATTTTCACTGACATCAATCTTATGTTTAGGATGGATGAGGTGATCTTGTAGTTTATTGATATTTATTTGTGTTTTATGATTTATATTTGTATATCAAACACAATGATCATATAGAATAGCATTAAATTACTTTCTCAATATATATCTCAAAATGCTTTCCTGTCAATAAATGTGCAACCAATTTATGAGTTTAATTATTTTGTTATGGTAAGTAATAAATAAATTGATATTTAATGTACCAGTAATTAATTGTTGATTTTTTTTTTCAGACATTCCAGCTCCAAATCCATCTTCAAACCCAGGACAAGCAAGTAGTAAGATAAATAATGTTTATTGTGGTGTCTTATAATATTATCATGTTATTTGTTACTGTGTTTTATTTTTAAAAAAAAATTCCCTTTCAATTTTGAATATTTAAGAAGCATCAATTATCCCCATCTTGATAGCTTGTAGAATGCTGCTTTGCCTTTAGAGATTTGATTTAAAGTAGTTGATAATTAACATTGTATTTAGTTTTATATGACTTATATTTGTAAATATATAATCACAAATAAGGTCACTTACAGTACTGTATAGGTCTTCCATGTCTAAACATGTCAAATTGCTTTCATATCACTGTAAAAATATAATTGTTAATTGGGCTAAATAATATATACTTAATTTAATGAACTGGTAATCAGTTATTGAATCATTTCAGACATTCCAAAGTCACCATCGAATTCAGGACAAGCAAGTGGTAAGATAATGCGTCTTAATATATTATTTTGTTATAGTTATTTGTGAAAATACTTTTTATACAGGACAGTACAGAAGTTGATCTGGCAGTGGCGTCTCCAGGATTTTGTAAACCTGGATGGTGGAATAGAAATAATACATTCACTGAACTTTACGCCAGGTGCAAAACCAGGGATGGAGCCTAACGATAACTATGACTACACAATTTAATTGGTCATTGCTGTCTAAATAAACTTACTTTGCCATTTATTTCCATTAATTTACAATGCTTTTTACATTTGAACAAAAGGTGGGTATTCAGACACTGTGAAACTGTAGTTCTATTCATGTTTTTGTTATTGTGGTCATTTATTCACTGTGGGATGGTGCAGAATTTTCTATTCAGAATATTTTAGTACAGATGCTGTATCTGGATGTGTACAAAATAATAGTAAAAAAATAGCATTTCATAATGGAACATAATGTTCATGTCTCTGCTTTTATGGTTATACACCTGTATTTCTTTATATCAACAACAGCTTGATTTTGTCCTGTGTCATTCCAGTTTGATGTTTTATTCACCACTGATTATTTCTTGTAGAAAACTGAAATGTTATGAAAATACTTATTTAAACCATGGAGGTACTATTGAGGAGGAGATCACTCGGCAACAGATCACTTTGATGCGACAAACCAATGTGTTCCCCGCCTTTGGATCACTGATGGGCGTATTATCATATTATTAACATTTTTTTCATTAGCAATCACTTGGCATCGACATGCTTTTTTATGCTTTAACACAGCAGATTTGAGATAAACCGTTTGATTTTAACTCATCAAATATATTTCAAATTAACAATGTTCCCCTGATAGTTTTTTTTTTTTTTTTACTTTTAGCATGTTATTATGTGTGTTTCTGGAACAGATTCCGCAAAATATTTCTGTTACAATTTTTTCTGTCTTCATTATAATTTTGTTTAAAGATCGATTGGTTCAGCTATAAAATTAAGGCAGCGTAAAACTGAATGTTAATCTGACTTTGCATTGAATTTTTGAATAGTTAACAGTCGTTAACCCTAAAATGAATTAATTTATTATAATCCTCAATCATTTCTTAATTAATATCTGTTGAAATTAGAATTATTGAGTGCGATGTAGAAGGCAACAAGGATTGCGCAGAATAGAAATTTGTACAATGTTGCTGTGAGAGAAGCTATGCTCTAATAACAGTACGGCTATGATGACGACGACAATCCAATTTATGGAAATTGAAGTTGAAATATACCATACTTTTAAAGCTCATGTAAATGTTTCATTAAATTCGAAACTTTTTTTTGCTGTAGACAATATTAATATGTTTGGTATTTCTTGAAAGGTAAGTATATTAGCTTCAAGATAGAAATGATTGCGCATCCATAGTGATTGACTGTTGACATTGAAAAAAGAGTGCTCTCCATTTTGCCATGTTTAATTTTTTGGTAAACTAAGCCTGCAGGAGCATTGGTGAACACATTAAACTTCAAAGGCATCGCGTATACGTTCTTTACGCTCTGCAGCAGCTTTGTTCTTGGCTCAAGCTGCATGTGCGGAGCTTTTTGAGTGACCTCCATTTCAATACTACCCAGTGGTGGCGCCAGAGGGGGGCTGGGGCTATGCCCCCCTCGTCGGGGAAGACGAGTACATTTCGTCGGGGAATTTTAAAAAAATTAAAAAAAAAGAATTTACATGTCTGTTCGTTTGGCAACTATATCGCCTTCACTGACCTATTTGTGTACTGTTTGTCTTAACTTTTTATCACAATAGTAACAAAAACAATAATAATAATAATAATAATAATGATATAATAACATACATTTACGTGCTGTTTTATTGTAAGTTAACCGACTACCGTATATATTACTTTTCACATTGAATTAAGCCCCTGAAACAACAGATATTCTTCACAATGAATTAATTACGTTCAAACATCTATTGGAACGTAAGTCATCAGAACAGTATCAAGTGTTAAAACAACGTTTTGACACAATTTTTAAAAATGTTATGTATTGAAATAAAAAAAAAAGAATTCAAATGCCCCTCCCCTGTTTGAAAAATTCTGGATCCGCCCCTGTTCAATGGGACTAATTAAAAATGGTTTATGTTCTACTATTACAAATGCTCGTTTGGATATCCTCAAGCAACCTCGTGGTTTACAGATTTCAGGCAAAATTTCAAAAAGTTATAACTTTACTTTGAATTAAAAGCTTGTACTGTGACGTTCCAGGTGACATTGTGTTTTCTTAATTTATCGTAGTATAATGTCACAAATTGGTGGCCTTACAATTTACAGTAAGACATTATTCTTATTCGTAATTTTGTTGTTAATAATTCACAATCACATGGATTATGAAAACCTGGATTTTGCCATGATGGGAGGATAGTATTGTACTGTAATATGGTGGGTTTTTTTTAAAATAATATAAAAGTAAAATGGATTTGAAAATAAGTACATTGCTTACTCTTTGTTTCTCGTTGTTTTATTCAAAATTTCTCGGGTTTGGAAGTTAATTTCGACATTAAAAAACATACAAGACATATTATGGTAGCTTGATGCCTATTAATTAACTTATAGAAATTTGTCAAATATCCGTTGCTTCCAGGGGCTTCTCCCCTGCACCCCATGGGTGACCCCTAGGCAGCTGACTCCCCCAGCCAAATAAGGCTCGCCTCGCTCACCTACCCCCCCCCCCAACACAAACCAACACCCTGAAACCCTGGGCTACTCTTTATTTCTTTATTTTTTTTTAGACTTGTTAAAGTATATAAGCATTTGAATCACTCATGCTTTCTCTGTGTTAGAAATTTATACAGTCAGAGACTAATTCGTCTCTCACTGGGATCAACGCAGGCCTCAAGTCTTATTTCATGTTTAATTTTCAAGAATATTTAATATTTTAATCTCAATTGACTTTTGTTTACAGACATTCCAAATACATCTTCAAACTCAGGGAATAGATTTGGTGAAGGTAATATGTGATTTTTCATTGTTGTTCTTTTTAAATATATTTTATCATTACAAAGTTAACTGATAAAAGTGGTACTGTATATAAATATCAATTACAATATACAATTTAGTTGAAAATGGTTTCACTAACTCAAGTAAGTTTGTTTTGATCAATGTATAATGATAACATGTTTAACTTAAACCAGTCTGAAACCTTAGCTAATTCAATGTTCATAGTTTCAAATAATATGTTTTTGTTACAATGAGAATAAGAAATGACAATTATAAAAACCAGAGCATTTTTAAGGGTTGATTTAAATGTATGAAACTCTGGGAGGTCATTTAACTAGACCTCAAAGATGCATGTTTGTGACCAAAAACTTGTTTAAAATTGTGGTTTTCATAAGCAGGCATATTGTAAATGTATGATGCATGAAAGTTTAAGGAAATTTCAAATATGGGATTTACAGTATATTGGAGAAAATTGACAGTCTGTCTTGAGTATAAAATACTAGTACCTAGATTTTACAAGTAAGTTTTAGGCCATTCTGTGGGTAGCTATCCAGAGTTTAGTGCTCATTCTGTATCACTGGGTCTATAATCAGGGCTGGAAAAAGTGTGCGGCCGGCGGTCGGAGGCATTGACCATTACCCCAGAGGCATTTTAGAAAAAAAATATTTTAATTTTGTTTTTCACAATTTAATGCATACCGGTAATTAAATTTGATATTTATGCTTGCTCCAAACCACGAAATGTAGCTATAATGGTGTAAAGATAGCATTTGGTGCTGCAGGAATTTGATCAAGATAACTTTCATAGTTGGAGGCACAAAAATATTTTTTCTAGGCCTGTCTATAATAATAATATTATAATAATAATAATAAAATCTTTCATTTTACAAGAGAAGCTCATTCACCAAGTTGGTGCTCTTCCACAAGGCCGTATATGTACCTTTTACGTACCATGAAAACTTAATTATAAAATAAATAACTAAATAAAAACTACTTAACTTATATAAATATACAAATAAAAGGAAAATAGAAAAGCTTAAAAAAAAAACCAAAGATACTCCCAAATGAACTGAGATCCCTTGGCTAATTTTAAAAATTTGTTGCTAAATCTGTTCCTTGAATGTGAAGTATGTTGTAGAACAGACAAATTCAAGAATGTCCTTTTATGATGTTGTCTACTGTTAAATGTGTCCTAGTGTTTTGCTTCTTGTGTGCTTTGAGCCGCTGTTTTTTGGTTTATAATGATTTGGTAAAAAGAGATCATATTATGATGATTATACTAGTGGTAGATTTGCAAAATGCATTTTATCATGCTCTCCATGTGCTTCCTTTTCATTTGTAAATGCCTATTGAACTTACTGTACTGTAGCATACTTTGCAACAGTAATAAGTGTTGTTAATGGGGAGAGCTGTGCAGTGTAGACCCACACGCAGCTCAGCACAATGATGTGAGTTATGGATTATTCTCCTACTGTACCATTCCTTTAGGCCCTAAAGTACAAGCAATTGAAATTCACAGTGGAAGGCTTGACCCTACAACCTCAAGGTTGAAAACTTGAAACTAACCATCCACATTCTCGTTATATGCTTCAATGCTTCAATACACAACTAGAATGATACTGTGAACCCATTTTTAACTTTACTGATCTAATGAGACAAAATCCCTTTAAGCACATTATTGAATTTTTTTAAAGTATATGTGTACAGTATAAATAGAGATCAAATATATTAATTTGTTTGGCTTGTTTTGACTACATAACAAAACATTTTTAATAATTAATTCTGTGCACGTGTAAGAAAACCAAAAATGAACAGATTGAGCATGCTGCACGGTGCAGTGTGGACGATTTCATTATCTGGAAAGGGTATATAAAAATTAACTTTTTAAACGATCAATCATTAGCGAAATATTATTAAAACATACACTCCCAATTTATGCATAACACGGTAGAAATAAGATGTGTCCACTGTCAAGCTAATTTTTTAAAAGTCTTTGATACAGCTGATAACATTCCTCATTTCAGAAAATGGAACATGCCAATTCCTGTGGCCTGCTGTGAGCCCGGGCAATTTTTATTCTTGAATGCCTTTGATAAAACTTAAAAATATTGGAAGAAAATTTTATTCCAATTACATTAATTCTGATATATACTGTAACTGATCACAAGAAAATTTGTTTTCTGTTGCCACGTCAACCTAAGCGATCTGATTAGTATAGACAAAGTTAAGACTTGGTAAAGGAACAACTCCTCATAAGCCAGCTCAAATCCCGCTGAAAACACACTAATATTGCCTATATTTTCGTAATTCAGCCCAAAAGTGAAGGGGGCCAAATATTTGAAAAACAAATATTTTGTAAATTGTTTGCAATAGCTATATTTCTAACATCCTATAAACCGTTTCAACCTAATACAGTATATCCGACCTTTAAGTTTTGAGTTTTTTGTAGTAAAATCAGTCAATGTTTTTGAAGAAACGCTATAGGATAGAGTGATTTTCACAGTAGCCTTTTTGCAGTAAAGTAGACTAAACAAATTGATATAACAAGAAATTAAATTAAAAGAAAAATACTTGCCTGAAAATAATACTGTAACAGAGAAATATAGCATCAATAACATGCTAAAAATATATATCATATTGGTATAAATTCTTGTTAACTGTGAAATTTATATCAGATTTACACATGAATAGAACTTGAGACATAAATATTATCAGTATTATATCAAAGGTATTATTTTTTCAAATTTATTTTTATTTTTGCAAATAAATGGTTTCAATATTTTGCTGAATCCATTAAGTCTGTATGATTTTCTAATCCTGTCATTCTAAAGTTATAAATATTTTACATTGCAAAAGATATTTAAAATGAAATTATTATATTTGTTTAGAGCATCCCGATACATAATGGACAACTTTTTTGGTTTTTCCACCCCTATTTTTTCAGTGAGTTAAGGGCGGGTGGATTAGGGCAAAACAAACAATTTTTTTTCTTGGCCTTATGTTATTGTTATTACAACTTCTTTATTTAAGTACCCGGTAGTGGCACCATTAGGGCAGAACAACACTCTTAGCAACTATACTTCTAAAAATTAAACCACATGAATTTTTTTAACTACTTTAAGACAAATACCCCATTCAGACTAGCATCGCATTGCGATCGGTTGTAGCAATTGCGACACCCAATCGCAAAGTAAAATGGTGTCTGAAAGCTCACCAATAGTAGTCGATATGTAATCGATATCGCAATTGTTACCCGTTGCGATTGGGTGCTACAATCTTTATTACTCCCGATTACCACGGAATCCGATCGCAACGAATCACAACGACTGTTCAGCCTGTCTCTTATACACATCTAGATGTGTATAAGAGACAGCCGGAGGCCTAGGCCCTAGAATGTAAAGTTTGTTTGTGTTGGTCTGAATGCGTTCGTTGATTGCGATCGGGAGTAATCAGTTTTGGATTACCACCGATTACATCGCAACCGATCGCAACAGAGTGTAGTCTGAATAGGGTATAATTGTGCTACTATTACTACTTCTATTGCTGGTATTACCAGATTGTCATTATGAATTATTACAATCACCATATTATTATTATTGCTGACTGATTTTTTTGTCATTAGTTCTGTAATTTCGTTGTTTACATTTACAATTGACACTGTGTGATAGTGAAAAATAAAGTTCCCTTTTTAATTTATAATATTTTAGTACAGATGCTATACAATTGGAATGTCTGCACAAAATACTGATAAGCTAGCATTATAATGGAACATAAAAAATGTGTTTTCTTTATGGTCAAACCAACCACAGTTGGATGTTGTTCTGTTTGCAATTGATTATTTATTGAAGAAAATTGAAACACTATAAAAATTAAAATTTAAATCCAAACTTCTGAATTGAACCTTGTGTTACTATTTATTTGCTGGATTTTAGTTTACAGTATGTTACAATTAGAGCATGCGTTAGTACTAATAAAGTACTTGGTCACTATTATTATTAAGCATAATATTTAAAGATAATAGCTACCCACATTTAGTGTGTTTGCAATATACTAATAATTGTAAAAAATGTTTCATAAGGTAGGTGTTGTTGGTTTTATATAGCAATAGCATTGTTAACCAACATTGTCGTCATTATCTTGGACAATCAATTATTTCAGGTCAGAAAGTTCATCTTTATGGAACTTGGTATTGAATTGCTGACTAATTTAATGTTAGAAAGTTATTCTTCCTTGTTGCTGCATTCAGTGGTGTTTTTGTATATCATTGAATGATAATAGTCAATTTCAATCCTAATATTGCTAAAACCTAAACTTTTTCCTCCATGGTCTGATAGTCTCCTCTATTATTGGGTTTTGCATTTTTTCGGATGGTAGTGAAGTATGGTTATAGAGTCTCAAATAAATCAGGATGGCCTTCCACACTTCCGCAAGCAAGAATCGCTCAGAAAATAACCTGCAAATTCATAATATTATTGAATGTTTTACTATTTATCATCAATTGTCTTACAGAAGTCAGTGCTGATTGGTATCACCATTCACAGCAAAATAAATTCATGGCTTGAGGCTTGAATAGCACCCTCTGCCAGTTGTCTGGTTTTTTCAGGAGTTTGGATTAGGCCATACTGTACATGTAAAAACGGGTACAATCCATTGTCTCTTTTCATGTTTTGCTAGATGGATTCTGTTTGTATGAGTTTTGCATTTTTTTAGTCGGTAGTATGTTTATAGAGTCTCATGGAAATTGGGATGGCCTCCCGCACTTCCGCAAGGAAGAATCTCTCGGAAAATAACCAGTCTCCCGCAAATTCCTAATATATTTGCATGTTTTACTATTTATTATAAATTATCTCCTGGACGTCAGTGCTGATTGGTATTACCATGCACAGCAAAATAAAATTATGTTAAGAAAGTTCATTTAACCAGATCTCATGGAAGGGATTTTTTCTAGCTTGGTACCCCTGTGGTTGTATTTAACCATGTGACTGGTTATACTGTAGCTGATTTGTGAATGAGCTCATTTGCAGTGTTTCTGGATGCTCTAGTGCACACACCTGTTGTGTTATTGGTGACATCTTTTTTATGTTCTTCCAATCAGGTCTTCAATTTCCTGCCAGTTTCACCAATTTCCTGCCAGTTTCACCGATGTAGACTGAATCACAGTTCAGGCATCCAATTATCTCATAAACTACATCACACTCTTCACTGGCATCGATTTGTTCTGTAGGATGGATAACGTGATCTTGTAGTTTATTGATATTTATCTGTGTTTTATGATTTCTATTTGTATATCAAACACAGTGATCATATAAAATAGCATTTATATGGCTTTTCCTTGTCTTACCATCTCCAAATGCTTTCCATGTCTTAATATCTCAAAAATGTACAACCAGTTTATGAGTTAAATTATTTATTATGGTAAATAATAAATAAATTGATATTTGTTGTACCAGTAATTAATTGTTTAATTTTGTTTCAGACATTCAAACTCCAAAGCCATCTTTAAACCCAGGACAAGCAAGTGGTAAGATAAATAATGTTTACATTGGTGTCTTTAATAATAATATTATCCTGTTATTTGTTACTGTGTCTACTGTGACTTTATCTACTACTACTGCTGCTACTACCACTGTCATTGACACTGTGGATGCTTTAATATAGGGTGTGAAAAAATTCCCTTTCAATTCAGACTATTTTCCAGATATTTAAAGTGCTCTTATTAGAGTGAAACAATAATTTTAAGAAGCCATCAGCTTTCCCAATCCAGATTACTTGTACTGTAAAATGCTACTTTGAGTAATTTTTCCTTCTTGTTTGAAATGATTTAGAGTAGTTGAATATTGTATTTAGTTATATATGGCTTACATTTGTATTAAAATACAGTAATCACGTATAAGTTGGGCATTTACAATACTGTTTAGGTCTTCCATGTCTAAACATGTCAAGTTGTTTATCGTTGTAAAAATGTTCAATTGTTAGTTATGGTAAATAATAAATATATTATTTTAACAGACTGGTAATCAATTATTGAATAATATTTCAGACATTCCAAAGCCGCCATCAAACTCAGGAGAAGCAAGTGCTAAGATAAGGCTAATACATTTGTGTCTTATTTTATTACTTACTTCATGGTTCTTAAGTCCACTGTTGAACATGCCCCTCCTCTAAACTCTTCCACCTCATTCTGTCTGTTTCTTTAAACCAATATTTCCTCTATGTTTTCAAGTCATCTTTCTACATCTGTTTGTGTCTTCCTCTCCTTCTTTTACTTTCTCTGGGTATCCAGTCTGTTATTTTTGTGGCTGTTATTAATATTTGTACAAAAACTGTATTGTACAGTACGGTAACATAGGCAGTGGCGTAACAAGATTTTGAAAACAGGGTTCTAAATACAATTTAGTACAACCATTGAACTTTATGGGTGCAAAACTAGGGGTAGAGCATTCGATGACTATGAATACACAATTTAGTTGGTTGTTAACGTCTAAAGTAACTTACCTTGCCATGTATTTCTATTAATTGACTATTATCTTTTTCACATTTGAATAAAAAGGTGGGTACTTGGGCACCATGAAAACACCCATTGGTAATGCCATTGCGTTGTAAACCAATTGTACTTTAATACAATACATTAAAACCAGATGAATTTAATTTACATCATTACGATTTTGCTACTACTACTTCTACTGCTGGTACTGAATTACACTGTCATTATAATTTCTATTATTATTATTATTATTATTATTATTATTATTATTATTATTATTATTATTATTATTACTGTTGTTGTTACTAGTTCTATTGCTGTTATGGTTATTGTGGTCATTTATTCACAATTGACACTGTTGGATGGTGCAGAATATGGTGTGAACAAATTCCCTTTACAATTCAGAATATTTTGGTACAGATTCTGTTGTATTTGAATGTCTACAAAATGATAGTAAAAAGCTAGCATTGGAACATAATATCCATGTTTCTTTATGGTCATACACTGTATTTTAGCTTGATTTTTGTCCTGTGTTATTCCAGTTGGATGTTCTATTCACTTTCTTGTAGAAAACTGAAATGTTATGAAAATACTTAATTAAACCATGGAGGTATTTAAACCAAAACCATGAAAACCTGGATTACTATTCATTTCTTTAGTTGTTACAATTAGAGCATGGGTTACTTATAGTACATGGTCACTGTTATTAAGCATGAGCATTTGAACCACTAACTAAAGCTTTCTGTTTCAGAAATTCATACCACAGGTCTCCTTCCAATTAAAGACCACTTTTGGGGATGGGTTTCCATGATTTTTAGCAGCTCTGGTCTCTAATTAGAATAATAAAAATAATTTGGGACCACAGAAAAGTGGTCTTTATTTGGAGATGGTCTTTAATTGGAGGGAGACCTGAATAATGAATAATATAATCAGACCTTCCCCCTCTGGCATCAACATAGGCCTCAACTCTTATTTCATGTTTAATTTTCAAAAATATTTAATATTTTATTTTTAATTGACTTTCATATACACATTCCAAATGCACCTTCAATCTCAGGACATAGATTTAGTGAAGGTAATATTTGATTTTTCATTGTTGTTTTCTTTTAATGCTACTACCATTACTGTGGCGACTGCCATTATTATTCATGGTTGACAATGGGATTGTTCAAGATACAAAAAAATTCCTTTTCAATTCAGAATACTGTACTTTGTACAGATATCTGAAGTGTTTTTATAGTGAAACATTTACATCAACATAAAATATTTTCATCTTGAAAGCTTGTATAATGTTGCTTTTGTGTAATTGTTTTTTCTGTTTGCAAGATTTAGAATAGTTGATATTAAATATTGTATTGTATTTTATTATGACTTCAGACATTCTTCAAACTCAGGACAAGCAAGTGGAAAGATAATGCTTACATTTGTGTCTTGTTATATTATTATGTTATTGTTATTTGTACAAAGATTTTATTGTAGAGTAAGTAGTTAATCTGCAGTGACGTCTCCAGGATTTTGAAAAGCAGGGTGCTGAATAGAAATATCACACCCACTAAATTTTATGCAAGGCATGAAACTACAGACAGATCATATCGATGACTATGACTACACAATTAAATTGCTTGTTAACTTCTAAAGTAACTTATTTTGTCATTTATTTCCATTAATTTATTATAATTTTTTTTCACATTTGAACAAAAAGGTGGGCTCTTAAGCACTGTGAAAAACTCCTGGTTGGGGTACTGCTGGGCAAACAAGTTAATTAATTCATTCATTCATTCATCCGTACATCTGTTCGTTTCCACACCCGCCTTTCCTATTCTTTTAAAAGCCATTATTGAACAACACAGATCCCCGACTGCTGGACAAATCAACGCACATGGGAAATCCCCAAATTGGTTTGCACATATTCTTGTGTAAACAGTTACAACTCAAAATTGAACCTCGGAGCAGGTTTGACTTGGTTTGACTTTCGTAATATAATTTTGCTGTTTTAAAATAAATATTAATAAATTTAATAACTTTATTACTCATTGTGTTAACTTTTCAATGTAAGTAATGAGCTGGAAATATTTGTATTCTTTTCACTCCACTCACATCATTTTTGAATGACCACACTTGATAGAATACAATGACATGCTGTACTGTGTATGAAGCCTAAAACATGGGGAAATTCCCTCCTAAGACTAGCTTTTACCACCAAAATTGCATTATAAACAGCATTCTTCTGGACCTAAGCTGGGTAACCAGGGAGAATGCCCTGGAGTCCGGGCACGGGAGGGCCCTGGGGTAACAAATAATAAAATAAAATAAGTAAACAAAAATTATTAAATGTATACATTCATCCTGTTTCATTCACTTGTATTTTCCCCATGAGAATTCTAATTCTTTTTCATGAATATTTTTGTGACTTCTATTGCTCTAGAGTTACAATGTATCAAATAGTAAATTCTTTACAATATTATTTTATTTCAAAATGACACCCCTGTCAGTGTATTTTACTACTAAAAAATATATAAGTGTATTACTAGGATCAGCTTCTGTAATTTTCATTACAGTCTCTCAAGTTGCATCTTCACACACCAGAAAGAAACGTCGTAAAGGTAGAGATTGTTTTCTATTAAATTTGAACTTACATTCAGTATTGTATATTGGTCTAATTCAGAGGCTGAATCAGCATTTTTTTAAAACTGGGAGGAGGGTGGCAGCATGTGTTTTGAAATTTGGAGGTGGGGGGGGGGTGTTATGGACAAATTTTATTTACATACTCAGCAGTGATGTAGCAGAGAAGAAATGGAAGTAAGTTTCTAAAGGGGTGGGGGTGGGAGTTGTGAGGCATTACACCTCAGTAATATCATTTGTCGTAGCATACGTCCCATAGCACTAGACAATGGGTAGATACAGATTTGTTTCCAGGTAGAGGGAGAGCTGGAGGTAGGCAAGGTGTCTCTCCACACCTCGCTCTATGGAACACCAACTTATAATGTAAAATCTGCATAATAGTACCAAATGTCCCTGTTTTAGAAAGAGGGAGAGCATAAATAAATTTAAGGGTTATTAGACTAAAACTTATAAATTTATAATTTTATTCATTGGAAAATACAAAAATAGATCAAATTATTATTTATCATTATTCTCATTTAAGACTTTACTAGTGTTTAAATTATGGTTGCATAGTAATATATTGCACATTTCTCCTTATTGGTATTCTTATACATTATCACTTTTATTAATTTATTTAAATTGTCGGAATATCGCAGTTATCGATTAATTATTATTTTAATTTTACAAATAATTAGGTTTTTACAGTAGGAATTAAAAACATATTTTAAAATTTTATCATTTAAATGCACACACAAAAAAACCTATTAAACTAAAAAAGAAATAAAAGAATAAACAATTTAACCAAAATACAAGAGGGAGGAACAATTTAGTTTTGTCCACTCTGAAAGCTGGTATTCAAAAGGTGAGTTATGCTAAGTACTAGGTATTGTTAATTTTTGTAGTCTCCCTGTGGGACATCTTGGCTCAATAAGTAACGAGGTATTGCTTTTCCTTAAGGTTCTAGTACAAGTAACATTTGGGGGTAGTATATACCTATGCCTATGTGGTTTCAAAATTTTTAAATCATATTTCAGTAGTAATACTTCTCTTCTTGATTCGAAGGTGTTAAAAATATGAGCCAGTAGAGATCTACTATAAGAATGGTAACATTGACCTAGAAAAATTTGACAGGCCCTTTTTTGGACATGTTCAATTTTCAGACATTGGTGTTTAGTGATAGAACTGTGCAAACATGAGCAATATTCTAACAAAGGTCTGCCACTGGTCGTTCTTAGTTAAACCACGCCCACCTACGAAGTGGTAAAATCCTACTTAACGAAGACAACCAGTCGAATAGAAAAACTTATAAATATACAACAAAAAAATAGCTGCATGGTTGCCGCGATACACGCTGCGTAATCAAGATTGCTTCGGCTTGTGGCAGTATGGGTTTTACGTAAAAAATTGTTTTCATCCTGTTAGCCTACAATTACTTTTTGACTTCATGTGGGTAAATATTAAAATTTGTATTTTCTGAAATCTAATCTAAATTATATTAAACGCAATTAATTAATTTTACTTACAGTCTCTCAAAGTGCATCTTCATACACAAGTAAGAAACCTCATAAAGGTAAAGCAAAACATTGTTTTTATTTAGTAATTGAATCAGTTTTAGTATTGAATATTAATCTAAATTTTGACAAAATTTTACATGTATCCAATAAACAGAGGTACTGTATTTGCAGATTGTTAAATTTGTTACTTTTCTACAAAAGATACAGTCACTACCAGTATGTATCTCAATGTATTATAATATTCAAAAAGTTTGCATATATTTCACTGTACATCAAGGGCTTAGCCAGCGAGCTGTCCGACGGCCAACAATTATTTAGGACTGCCACTTTTACCGTGACGGCTTGGACAGCTTGGCCTACTAAGCTCGGCCTAGCCTAGTTGGGCCTGTCTACTTTCAGCAAATTCTTTACAATATTATTTTGTTTCAAAATGACACCCCTGTCAGTGTAATTTACTATTGAAAAATATTCAAGTGTATTACTAGGCTCAGCTTTTGTATTTTCATTACAGTCTCTCAAGCTGCATCTTCACATGTCGGAAAGAAACGTCGTAAAGGTAGAGATTGTTTTCTATTAAATTTGAACTTGCATCCACTATAGTATATTGGTCTAATTCAGGGGCGGATCCAGTGTTTTTTAAAGTGGGAGGAGGGCAGCTGCGTGTGTTTTAAAATTTGGAGGGGGGTTCTGGACAAATTTTATTTACGTATTCAGCAGTGACGTAGCAGAGAATTTGAATCTATAGATTCAAATTTCTGTATTCTAAAAGGATATTTTGGACAGCCTATTTCATTTTATTCTTGCTAAACCTGTGGTACATTCAGTTATTCTGGTCCAAAAATGGATTAGCAGAAGTTTGCAACAATGTTAGTACCTTTCATCCAAGGCTTACTTAAATCACACCATTATTACCAAACTTGTATGCATCTATTTATATACCATGTCATGATTACCATTTAAAATGATTTCACTGTATTATAAATGCTAAACCTCTGTAACTTTTATAACAGGCTTTCAAAGTGCACTTCACACACATGGACAAAGACCTGGTAAAGGTATAGTAATACATGGTTTTCCTGTAAATCATACATTTAAAAAATAAGGGCTTTCCACAACAATTATTATTGTATAATTAGCAACTTGAGCAGATGAAATAAAGTCTTTTATCTGGTTCCTGAACCAAAGAAAATTATGATGCAATTGGCATTTTGCCTTAGAAGCTAAGATCCAGCTGATTTTTGGTATTTTTAACTCACTGATTAAGAGAACTCGGTAGATCCGCCTAATTTCCATATTTAAAATGGCATTCATCCAAATTACGTTTAAGACAGACTTTATATGGCATTCTTAGGCTTCAAAAATTATGTCCTATGATCACTTCATACAGAGACTATTAAGATGGGGCCTAGAAAGATAAAACTATATCTTTTCCTTCATAAAATTTTAAATTATACATTTAATATGGGCTTAAATTAACCTAATTTTGAACTGTTTATTTAATTAATTTAGCCTGAAATACACATGAAGCAATTATCTCATTAAAATTTTAATATTTAATCAATCTAGTATTTAACATCTCAGAACAAAAATTGTGTACAGAGACTGGTAAGCCATCTAAAAGAATCATGCCCATTGAAAAGAAAATTACATCAACCTTTAATAGCAAATTACAGTAATAGATCCTGGGTTCCAGACCATAAACTTTTTTATTGCACTTGGTGTGCACCATACCAAAGTTAATTGGCATCCCATACTTAATTTCTTTCATGAGAAAAAACAATATTAAAGGACTTACGGCTAATCTATGATAGATCATAAATCAAGAAAACAAATTTAGATAATTTGAAAATATAATATAAAAAAACAAATAAATGAATTAAAGGTTATGATATTACCCTTGGTATCGAAAACATCTTTAATTATCACTTGAGGTGTTTCTCCATACCAAGGGTACTATTATAAACTCTAATTCATTATTTGTTTTATTTGCAGATTAAAGTAAAAAAAGAAAAAATAATAATTGAAAATATAATATACAGATAAATCGCTGACATGTTTAATTATCAATTGAGAAGGTATTAATCTATACTAGTTATTACTAGATAAGTTATTGTCATGAGATTGAATGAATTAGTTATTTTTATGTATACTTTTTTATGTGATTTTGTTCAAAGCTTGCTTTGGATACCTTCTATTTACCATGTTTCCTTAATATTTATTTTATGTTTTATTCTGTAATGTCATTATAAGATGTAATAAACGTTCTATTATTCGCCCATCAACAAAGCATTATAGCAATCGTTCTTTTTCTTGGGTTTCTGTCTTTCATTAGAATGCTTTGCCTATTACAATCTGACAGGCAACTTCCATTTTTGATTTTAAGGCAGCTTTAATAACTCACCTTTTTAACGTGTACTTTTCTTAAATTTTTCCTAGCATTTTAATTTTTATTGTTAAGCACATTGAAGCTTTAGCATAATGCGCTATATAAGCCAAAATTATTATTATTATTGTAAACTGTGACAGAACTGAACAGTAAATGAACAATGATATTTTATGTGCTTATTTACATCAAAATATTGAGCATATTTTTTTCTATATTATTTATTCATAGTCACTTTGGGATTGAAACGCCAGCAAATAGATCAACCTGATCCTGAAATAGTATACCAACCAGGTCAAAAGACTCCCCTGGATATGGTTAATGAACTCCATGAAAATATTGAAATGTTGAAAGCAAAGGATTTTAAAGCATTTTCTACAAAATTTAAACATATTTATGATTACCTCAAAAGTCTAAAGTTATTTATAGATGGAATATCAGAAGGATCTATTGTATTTCATCTTTATGTTTATGATCCATATGCATTGATGAATTTATGGGAAATACATTCAAGTGGGGAACTCATCAATGATTTTGGAGCAATAATAGTCCCAGAAAATCTTCAATTTGAACTTGCATCCAGTATTGTATATTGTTCTAATTCAGGGGCTGATCCAGCATTTTTTTAAAGTGGGAGGAGAGCGGCAGCATGTATTTTAAGATTTGGGGGGGTCTGGACAAATTTTATTTACGTACTCAGCAGTGACTTAGCAGTGAAGTATAGCAGAGAGCATAACAAATTTTGAGGATTATTAGACTAAAACTTATAATTTTATTCATTGGAAAATACAAAAATGGATCAAGTTATTAGTTATCATTATTCTCATTTAAGCCTTTACTAGTGTTTAAATTATGTAGAATTGTGATTTATAGAATACTATTTTTTCTTTTCATATTTTATTATTTCCCCCCACACTCTGGCATCGGTTGATCCGCTCGAGCTGGCTCAGTCAAACAAGGCCTCTAGCATCATACTGAGGCCTTGCAAGGCAAGCCCATCAATCACTAGCCGGACCGATTCCAGACTGCCGGCCAGAATTTGACATAGCCTCAACTGCCCAGACTGGGATTGGTTACCTAGATAAACTATTTCTTAACTTGATATATGAGAAAATCTCACAATTGTCTATAGGATTGTTTTATGTTCTTTGACTGATTCAGTTTTTGTTTAATCTTCTATTTATAGGTGTGAAATGTACACTTAAGCGCAAAAAGAAGGATTATCGACCACATCCAGAATATGTTCTTAATTTGTTAAAAGAATTTGATAAACATAAAAGCCATCTACGTTGTATTCATTTGCCAGAGTGTTTTGCTGGACTAAGGAGCATTGTCCAGTTTTATAAAGGTCTTGGTTTAAAGTTAGACGAAGTAGAAGTAGGATGTATTGTGTTTCATCTATCAACACATGATCCTAATGCTTTGTTGAATCTATGGGAAATACATTCTAGTGGGAAGCTCATCAAGGATTTAACAGGAATATTAGTGCCAGAAAAACATCAGCAGGAGTTCTTGGATGAATGGATGACATACATTGATGAAAATGAATACAAAGCTGCACTCCGTATTCTGAAAGAAAAGGGTAAGAACAAAGAATTTAAGCCAATTTGATTAAAATTATTTTTCTATTAGAATGACAAGCGTGGCTAAAGTATACTAGTTCAAATGAGTGTGTGTGTGAACACAAAGACAGAACAAACATTAATGGCAATAGTGGCAATTAATTTCATATAACTAAGTAACCTATTTTATTTTTCATTATAATAAGTCGTATGGAATGTGTCTTGTCTTAGCTCTTGCAGACCTAATTTGACCATCTTAATTTTAGAGTATACTGTTCTTGCGTAGATATATATAATATATGCTGCTACGTTCTTATGCTAGTTTCTCAGTTTAACATTTAGCGAATGTACGCTTGTGTTGGGATAGTAAGCCTCACTGTATATTTAAAGTTTACAGTATTTGGCGGCCATTTAAGAACATCTATAACTTGGATCTATAAATCTTCAATGAAAGTGTCATCCTGGATAACTGCTTTTAACATTTCACTCTCCTAAAGTAATTTATAGACATTTTGGTCAAGACCAGAGTATAAAATACCACAGTCGTGTCGTCATGACGCCAGGTGGCGCTCTCTTTTGTCAACAGATGTAGGTTGCCGTTCATTACGCCTGAATCACTGCATAGGCTTTCTGGAATAGGCATTTTAAAATCTAATATTTTACCATAAATTTTACCAACAAAATGTACTTAAAACACAAAAGCTCGCATTATATTAGTTATCGAACACACATTTAATCATCATTTAAAATTTACAAAGAAAAAGTAAGATACAACATCTTAATTACATTAGAAATTGGGATCAGTGGTTTGTTAGTGGCGAAAATGCTGTCGGATTGAATGCATTTTGCAGTGATAGCTACGAGTAGTATCACATGGTATCGTGACGTGACACTGTAGTACTCTATTACAGACAGTTAAAAAAATATTTTTAAAAAGTGGTCTGACATTGGTATGCACTCTATTGAGTACTCACTTAATTTTATTTTTGCCTCCTATATAGTATTCTAAAAAATTAACCAATCAAAGGAATTTAACATTTTTAAAGCACTCATATGAAGTTATTGATAGTATTTTATTCAATAAGGATAAAGCTGCATTCACATTACATCCAAAGTTTGGACCGTGTTTCCGATGTGCTGAACACCAGCGTTCATATTCTTATATACTGATCCCATTTTTTGTATCAGTTCAGTAAGGATATCAATCTGAAAATTTGCATTGTGTGTGAATTTTCCCTAATAAACAATTGAAAAAATGTTTTATATTCCTAAATTTATTATAATCCTTAATTTGAACTAAAGAAATTAAATGAACACATTTGAAGAAATAAATTATTACCATTGCTATGAGAGGATGACTTCAATTCAATTTCCTGCTAGTTTCACCGATGTATGCTGAATCACAGTTCAGGCATCCAATCTCTACAGCACAATCTTCACTGACATCGATCTATTCTTTCGGGTAGATAAGATGATCGTGTAGTGTATTGATATTTATGTTTTATATTTGTATATCAAACACAATGATCATATAAATTTATATATATATAATATATAATATTATATCATTTGTTACTGTGTTCTATGTAACTCTATCTACTGCTACTACCACAGCAACTGCCATGTTGTTATTCATTGTTAGTTTGATATACACAATTGAATTGCTTGTTAACTTATTTTGTCATTTACAGTATTTCCATTAATTTATTAAGGTTTTTGCACATTTGAACAAAAAGATCTAGAGTATATATTTTCAATGTATCAAATAGTAAATTCTTTACAATATTATTTTATTTTAAAATTACATCCCTGTCAGTGTATTTTACGATTAAAAAATATTTAAGTGTATTAGTAGGATCAGCTTCTGTAATTTTCATTAAAGTCTCTCAAGGTGCATTTTCACCCGCCGGAAAGAAACGTCGTAAAGCTAGAGATTGTTTTCTATTAAATTTGAAATTGGGGGCTGATCCAGCATTTTTTTTTAAAGTGGGAGGAGAGCAGCAGTGTGTGTTTTAAAATTTGGAGGCAGGATGGGTTCTGTAGCAGTAGCAGAGAAGAAATGAAAGTTCTGAGGGGCGGGGGTGGGAGTTGTGAGGCATTACATCCCAGTAATATCTTTTGGTCACTAGTAGTAGCATATGTCCTCTACTACTACACAATGTCCAGATACAGATTTGTTTCCAGGTAGAGGGAGAGCTGGAGGTAAGCGAGGATGTCTTTCCACACCTTGCTCTATGGAACACCAACTTATGTAAAATCTGCATAATAGTAATGTCACTATTTTAGAAACAGGTTGAGCATAAACATAATTTGAGGGTTATTAGACTAAAACTTATAATTATATAAATAATAACAATTATATAATATATATATATATATATTCAAGT
>NW_022717528.1:0-874 GCF_011630105.1 Anneissia japonica | reverse complement strand
TATTTTGTCTTCCTCGCTGCAAATCCAAGGAGGTGTGCCGTATATATCAGTTCGATTAACCTTTTCCAAATTTCCCTTGCTCCTAGTGTGTAATCTTCTCCTATTCCTGTATGTTGTTCAGCCTTAGCTACTTGTTGTTTTCCTTTCGTTCTTTATTTATTTTTCCATATCTGTTGGGTATTGCCTCCTTTTGTTTACAGCTACTCAATTTAACAAATATTGGGTCTCGGATTAGATAATGTATTCAATCTATAGGCTCGTTCTATAGTCATTTCCTCATTGATGCCTGACAATTCGTTTATGTGTTGTGTAACTGACGTTTTGCAATTGTCCTATGTTTCCGCAGGTTGTTCTTTAAAACGTATTAAAGTAGATTGTTTCTCATATTCTCTTCTTATATCTGGTCAAGCATTATTATACTGATTTTCCAAATGGAATTGTATATTGCATGTTTTATGGTGCCTTAGTTTATTTTTTTGAGGCTTCTAGCTTGCATGTAGAAACGCAAATTTGTAGCACTTTGTATGGCCCCCATTTCGAGCCCATTTTTGGGTTAGTGTGTACAGTAACGAGAGGCAATATATCTTTCAACACTAATTCCTATCAAGGGGAAATTCTTATTAGGAGACGGGACACTTTTTGAGTGTGTCAAATGGTCGAATAAACTCTATTACGTGGACATTTTTTTTTGTATTACAACAACTGTAACAGTTTTAAAATAGGAAAGTTTCATTAAAACTTATATTTTGACACCCTTTAGAGCAATAAACCAGAATTTTCTTTCCTGAATCTTTACACTGAACATCAGTACATTGCCCAGATTCAGAAAAGGCATTAACTGCTTTTTTTTTTTTTCAAAATTGAGATCTTTGTC
>NW_022717527.1:0-845 GCF_011630105.1 Anneissia japonica | reverse complement strand
TAAATCTTATTCTTTAGATGTGAATGTATCAATTCATTCATCATATGTATTTTGTTTTTAAATATGTTTTGGAAATGGATGAGCTTACAGTGGCATTTGTTCTCTGTCCAAACACGGAGATGTAGACCAACGAAAAGCATAATGCAAAAATGTATTAGAATTCTCATTTAAACATTAGAATAAGAATAAAACGAACAAAAGAAAATAATGAACAACATTGTTATACGTACTTACCTCGGAACATTGGTGCTATCTTCCATGACCCGGCAGGACCAGACCTGGAGAACTGCCCGATACACAATTCCAAACAGAAAATCGGGAGTCCAGCTACGAACAACATGATCGCATATGGGATCAAAAATGCTCCTAATTTAACACAAAAAATTGTTCTTTGAAATACTATCTACTTGCTGTCAATCCGCCGATCGATCGATCAATCAAGAGATCGATAAATCAATCAATATATAATCAATCAATTAATGAACCAGCCTATATCAACCAACCAAGTGCAGTCATCAACCAATCAGTTAATAATGAACTAGTCAATTCTAAATGTAATTTAGTTTTAATGTTAAAGGTTGAGAAATAAGGTAATATCATGTAGATTATCTATGTTTTTGCATTTGTTTTTTTATGCCCAGTTTCTTTTTCGTGTAGGGCCTAAATGTAATAAAATAAAATAAATAAAAATTTAATCATAATAATTATGCATTCAAACTGCAATTAAAGTTTTCAAACACATCAATACAGTTCAATTAAAATTTATCGAAATTTTATTTTAAAAAAATATGCCTGATATTGAATATAATATTGTCAATTATCTTACCTCCACCGTTTTCATAGCA
>NW_022717526.1:0-633 GCF_011630105.1 Anneissia japonica | reverse complement strand
AAAAGATGATGATGATCCTGACAATAACAATAGGTGATCCGCTAACGTTAGCGGATCACCAAAAAGATGATGATCCCTGACAATAACAAGAGGTGATCCGCTAACGTTAGCGGATCACCAATGAGCAACTGAATTGATAGTATCAATCTAATTGGTGATCCGCTAACACTAGCGGATCACCTCTTGTTATTGTCAGGATCATCATCATTGGTGATCCGCTAACACTAGCGGATCACCTCATGTTATTGTCAGGATCATCATCTTTTTTTTATTCTACCTTTCTCCCCTTTTCTGTTCGCACGATATCTCAAAATTGCCACGAGTTACGCGCACGGTCGCTACATCGATCATTTTCTCTTCGCCTGGAATAGTCATGGTAAGGTTTTCAACGCGCTCAGACATGCGTGACGTCATCTACGTGCAATTTTGCGTTTTTACATTATCGATCATATCAGCCTAACCAATTACCATTTTGAAATCGTATTAAGTGAGCATTAACTTTGGGTTAATGTTGAATGTACAGTACCCTAATTTGACGCGTGCGTTTATTAACGCGCGTGCACGCGTTCGTCAAAATTTCAAAATGCTTAAAATCACTTTTTGACTAAATTAGAGCACGTATTAGGACATTTT
>NW_022717525.1:0-673 GCF_011630105.1 Anneissia japonica | reverse complement strand
AATTAAAAGAGACTTCCTCTCCCTCCAAGAAGACCCATCGATTAAAGAATTATTTTTACAGCCCCGTCTACTAGCACGTAGGCAACCCCCTAATTTAAAGTCCACTTTAACCTCATCTAAACTCCCCTCCCACTAAACTGATACATGGCAACACACAATGTAACAGCTCTAGATGTCAATTATGCAACATCATCAATACTGACAGCTCATTTACTCCACCAGGAACACGAATAACAATCCGGCCACCAGTACTGAATTGCAACTCGCCCAATATTATATACCTCATATACTGCATGCAACAAATGCAACTAGGGAAACTATGTTGGCGAAACTGGTCTAACTTTCAGATCTAGAATGAACGACCACAAATCATCTCTAAGACACAAACTCAACTGCCCAGTAAGTGTACATTTTAATTCACCTAATCACACCATCAATGACTTTAGGGCTATAATAATAGGTTGCAATTTTAAATCAACACAAGAACGACGTAACGCAGAAATGAAATGGATAATCCGGTTAAAAACTCACATTTCTAAATAAGGACTTAGGCTCTACATGTGATTATGCCTTCATACGCAATATTTCTCTATGAATACAGTATCTAACTATGCTATATATTATTTCTACTTATGTACATTTTGTTATATTCATTGATTTCTAAACTGTATTT
>NW_022717524.1:0-580 GCF_011630105.1 Anneissia japonica | reverse complement strand
TTCATTTTCAACTTTGCATTTGTTAGCATATGGAACAAACCTGGCTTTAACATACACAGGAGTAAAATTTTCAATAATATTTATGTGAGCTAGCTCATGTCTCATGCCATCATATGAATCTTCGAACAAGTTTTCATACCTTTTAAGCAACACATTTAACTCGGAATTACTGTTTCCGACTGTTTTAGAACATTGAGATTCACTTACACCATTCTGAAGTGCACAACTGTTAACATATATGGAGTGTAGGTTTTTTACTATGTTTTTCCAGTCTAACTTAACCACTGCCATCCAATCAAGACCAAGCAATGTGGGCTTATACCTATAATCAGCAACACTAGCACTTAACTTGTGTGTTATACCCTCACGGTCGATGACATCACATTTGATTTTACCAATAATATTTAACTTCTCACCACTATATGTTCTAAGAGATACCATATCATTATTTGTAATTTCAATATGATTGAAATGCTTATTATACGTATCAATGCTCATTACAGTATCATCTGCTTAAGTATCTACATACATTTCCAAATCAACACTGTTTACATTCAAGATTACTTTAAAGTGATCTCTA
>NW_022717523.1:0-929 GCF_011630105.1 Anneissia japonica | reverse complement strand
GCTTCATAATGCGCGCGCACGCGTGCGTTAAAATTTTAAAATGCTCGAAATCACTTTTTAACTAAATTAGAGCACGTTTTAGGCCATTTTGAGCATTTCAAATTTTTTCTAAATTTTCCACTATTTTCAAGATACAAGATACAAGATACTTTTATCAATTACCCAATTGAAAAAATTAACAAGTAAAGTTCTTTTTCCTGATGCTAATACACATAATCAATATAAATATAAATACAGAGGTTAGTAGTACAAAAGACCAAAAATGGGTGAACTGCACACACATAATTATAGCACAAGGTATTGCAATGGGAAATCATCGGTCAAAGTTAGCATTATAGATATAAACTGAGTTGTGAGTGAATGAATTTCTTAATCTATTAATAGCAATAACAACTGGATTACATAACATAATTAATAATTTTATAGACTTAATCTTCATTATACATTTCAATATTAGGTCTCTATCCTCCACATACCAAAGCTAGACACTATGTTTTTTCACATATTTTGGGTTCCTGACATTGTTTTCACAAATTTCCTTTCTTTTCGGTCATCTTTTGGCCAATAGCAATGCCGTACGTGCGCATCAAACATAGGTATCTTTGCGCGTATTTGTACCCCTATACAGTGAAATTATGGTAAAATCAGACCTATTTTTAATCATCCTTAGGTTGAAAGGTGACCCCCAATTTTTATTACATATTCTGAAAGCACATGAGTTGTAGATACGATTTTATAGATCAAAATGGCTGATCGGACATTGTGACGTCATCATATTGGCATCTGAATTCAAAGAAAGTGAATTATAGCTATGACGTCATTTTTGAAAATACGCATTTGAGCGTATCTCGCTTACCCTAAATTGATCGTTTTTCAACTTTGAGTATGTTATAGCTGAGACAATTCTCTTTCATATAATTGACTTCTTT
>NW_022717522.1:0-581 GCF_011630105.1 Anneissia japonica | reverse complement strand
CATGTCATATAAGAAGAGTGGTAAGTTGCATTTGGGCTGTGTCCTCACTAATGTCCATGATGCTTAAATAAAATAATGGGTTTAGGGTTAACCGAGGTGGGGGTGGTGTAAAGAATTGTATCATTATTTGCAGAAAGTTAATGTATTAAATCTAGGCATATACCATAACATAAGTGGTAATTTTATTTCAGGATAAAGTGGGTCCGATCAAGATAGCACCTGTCTCTTATACACATCTAGATGTGTATAAGAGACAAATCTTGTAGTTGAAAGCATTAATGTTTGTTTAAAGACGTATCTGTAAAGGAACAGAAAAAATTACCTGACATTCTATAGTGCTTTAATAAAATAATCGGTTAACGGTTAACTGTGGTGAGGGAGGGGATGAAAAAAAAAGAATTGTATCATTATTTGGAGAAAGTTAATGTAATCAAAAGGCCTATACTAACAACATAAATGGTGATTTTATTTCAGGATACTCAAGTCTACTGTGAGTGAAAACTCAATCCAGTCAATTCAATCATTGTAGTAAGAAAGCATGTTTGTTTGAAGATGCATCTGTGAAGGCCAGAAAATTACCT
>NW_022717521.1:0-1200 GCF_011630105.1 Anneissia japonica | reverse complement strand
TGTTAAACATTTAAGTCAAAATATAATTTTTTTTGTTAGGCAAAGTGAGATAGCCTGAAACAAACACTATTTCATTGAAAGTTTGAAGTTGTTCTTAAAAGTACTCGAAATATGGCGGAAAGTCAAAAATTTGCACTAAGTGTTCAAATCGGCGAGATAAGCACTTTTGTGCAAAAAGTGACAATGTTAAAAAGTTAAGTCAAAATATAATTTTTTTTTGTTACGCAAAGTGAGATAGCCTGAAACAAACACTATTCCATTGAAAGTTTGAAGTTATTCTTAAAAGTACTCGAAATATGGCGGAAAGTCAAAAATTTGCACTAAGTGTTCAAATCGGCGAGATAAGTACTTTTGTGCAAAAAGTGACAATGTTAAAAAGTTAAGTCAAAATATAATTTTTTTTTTGTTAGGCACGGTTAGATAGCCTGAAACAAACACTATTCCATTGAAAGTTTGAAGTTTTTCGAAAAAGTACTCGAAATATGGCGAAAAGTTTAAAATTTGCACTAAGTGCTCAACTCGGTGAGATAAGCACTTTTGTGCAAAAAGTGACAATGTTAAAAAGTTGAGTCAAAATGTAATTTTTTTTTTTGTTAGACACGGTGAGATAGCCTGAAACAAACACTATTCCATTGAAAGTTTGAAGTTTTTCGGAAAAGTACTCAAAATATTTCGGAAAGTCAAAAATTTGCACTAAGTGCTCAACTCGCCGAGATAAGCACTTTTGTGCAAAAAGTGACAATGTTAAGAAGTTGAGTCAAAATGTAATTTTTTTTTTGTTAGGTTAGGGTTAGAGTTAGGGTTAGGGTAAGGGTTAGGGTTAGAGTTAGAGTTAGGGTTAGGGTTAGAGTTAGGGTTAGGATAAGTGAGATAGGCTGAAACAAACACTATGTCATTGAAAGTTTGAAGTTTTTCGGAAAAGTACTCGAAATATGGCGGAAAGTCTAAAGTTTGCACTAAGTGCTCAACTCGGCGAGATAAGCACTTTTGTGCAAAAAGTGACAATATTAAAAAGTTGAGTCAAAATGTAATTTTTTATGTTAGGCACGGTGAGATAGCCTGAAACAAACACTATTCCATTGAAAGTTTGAAGTTTTTCGGAAAAGTACTCGAAATATTTCGGAAAGTCAAAAACTTGCACTAAGTTCTCAACTCGGCGAGATAAGCACTTTTGTGCAAAAAGTGACAATGTTAAAAAGT
>NW_022717520.1:0-2828 GCF_011630105.1 Anneissia japonica | reverse complement strand
ATGGAGTATCGAGAGACCGCCCATAGAGGGCGCCTAATCAAATCACAGTGTGTCAACACTGGCGGGAAGTATAACACACTGCTACTCTGTAAAAAACGTTAATCAACGTCTTTACTTTTTACGTAAACCCAAATCTTTCAATGTCAGCGCTGAGGTATTACTATTATTTTTATACTTGTTAGCAACTGTATTTTATGGTACAGCAACTTATCTCAGGTCAATAAACATAAAATACTCAGAACCATGAAATCTGCTCGTAAAACTATCGGCTCCGATGTCGACAATGTGTATAAGAGACAGGATGTCGACAATTTTGATGACTTTACAAGAACTGTGCTGAAGAAGCTTGATAACATAATTAAAGACTTGTCACATCCTATGTTCTTGCAATACACCTTTAATAGATCCGGTCGCTTACGTCCAATAAAATGCAATACTGTACTAACAGATTAAGAAGATCTTTTATTCATAACTCAATCCATATGTACAATGATGACTTTAAAAGATAAACTTCAGTAACTAACTCTTTTAAACAATTGTATCATTTTGTATTTTCTGTTTTATTTTTGTCCTTGATTAATTTTTATTTAGATGTCTAACTTTCATACTAATTTTATTTTTGCATCGGGAAGACGAATTTTACTTGTATTTTATGTACCAGTGACAATAAAAGAATCTTGTATCTTGCATCTTGTACAGTATATAACTAAATTTCCAGAAAGCTACATAAAGTATCAGTCAAAGGTAGCTTAAATTATAATAAAAAATAAAAAATTGAACCCTCCAATAAAAGCGAAAACCTGTCCAAGTAGTCATGTGCTATGCAAACATGTCCAATTGTGCTTTACAAATCAATTACAGTAATTGTGATTTTAAAGATAAAAAATTACATACACTAAATCAAAACGTTTAAATGTTTTACAAATTACAAATCAAAAAATCAATGAATTATAATAATAATAATAATAATAATAAATTAATAATAATACAGTAAACAATGATAATATTATAACTTACATATGTTGTACAAAAAATTCTCTCGATGCAATCATTAGCTCAACCCACCCTCAATAAACTAACGTTACGTTATCTCACTATATTAATTGGATTAACACATTATCAAGGATAAGTACTGAGTGTTTAACACTGTTGTCCTTGGATTCAATTATGGGTAAACGGATTAGTTGCCTTTTTTTATGAGGTTTTAATTGTTCTTTACCGCCGAAAGTGCGGTATTCTAACGTTAGTTTAAGGAGGGCTGGTCGGCCTAATGAATTCTTCAACTTTGATTTATTGTTTAGATTACAATTTACAAATAGGCCTATGCTATTTGTATCGGTTTGAAGATGACCAGCATATTTTATTTCATAAATTAAAGTTTACAATATTCAAGTCATAGGCCAAGATACAATTAGAAAACTTTCATGTTATTAATATTATCATTCATTCATTTACAGGCGAAATTAACATATTATCGGCGACGATTCACAAACCTACGGTACTCTGTCTGTACAACCTAACCTTTCTCCTCTGCAGTGTTGACTCAAAGATATTATTAGAGCCTAAAATAGACGGAGCCTCTCTAGGCTAAATAGTAGGCTGCTAGCAAATAGGTATATGACTAGATGATAGACTTTCAAAACAAAAAGTTAATCTTAACGAAAAATAAAGAATCGTCCTCACTTTATCTTTTCAAAATAATACAGCGCGTTGATTAATTAATTCCAAATTTAGGTAAATATGGCTATATATGATATTTACAATGATATATTAAAATCCCAGAATTGAATTGTCTTCCTGGACAGAATAATGAAGGAAAGTTTATGCAGCATACAGCTATTAAACAACTAGAGTGCTGACAAGATGGCAAAGCAATGCAGATGTATGTGTACCATCCAAGATGGCCGTCGTAGTAAAGCGCCACCTTCAGACTTAGTATACATATTATTACCATAAATAAATCTGGTTATTATTTCATTAATGATAATGAGTCATATTAATAACACATTCTTAAACTATCGTAGCTAAAATGAAAATTAAAATCGTGCACATTCGTGGCCGGATGTTTTACTGACAGATATTTGGCAGACAGACATTTGGCCTACAGACTATCGACCGAAATTCACACCTGGTATCTTCTATCCTGTCTTACATTTTATATCAATTTGTAAAAATAAAAAAATAAAAATCCCTTTATATTGGTTTAGTTATTACAGTCGCTTATGACTTTCTTAGTATTATTTAATAAAAATATAGACGAACGTGTGTTTATTATAGGCCTGTACTTAATATTTTTGACAGAATCTTGTTGCATGATTAATATATTGAAAGTGTGTCTGCATGTATGATAGCTTTAAAGAACGACTTTCCATGATGACTACCCAGTCCTCCACAAAACAAAACATCTGTCGAAAAAACATCAATCACAACATCACAAAATAAATTGTCCGCGAAGTGGTTGTCGGCGAATCGGCTGTCGGTGAATCGTCCAGTCGGCAAAATGTCCAGTTGGCGAATTCGATTTCGTCGAATTCCGGTGAATGTCCTCTCGATCAAGTGTCCTAGTACGACGAAGAATCATCAATCACATCACAAAAGTAAATTGTTGGCGAAATGTCTGTCGGCGAATTGGTTGTCGGCGAATTGGCTGTCGGCGAATCGTCCAGTCGGCGAATTTGATTTCGGCGAATTCAGGTGTCGGTGAATTTTCTTTCGGTCAACTGTCTGTCGGCCAAACGTCCGTCAGCAAACTGGCATTCGGCGAAATGTCCTAGTACCGTGTACATCTTACCCGTATACCGCAACGCCCGAGTTTCAAACATACTGGT
>NW_022717519.1:0-592 GCF_011630105.1 Anneissia japonica | reverse complement strand
AGAATACTATTGTAAAGGTATTTACTTCTTCTTCTTCTTAATAGATCTAGGCCTATGCCCGTGGTTGCTCTGTCGATATATCATCAGCAATGCATGATTTCGAAAGAGAAGATTACTTTCCGGCGATCAAAGATTGTACGGTAGATCGAGAACGGTTATCCCGGTGGGTAAGTGCAGCAGCAGCGGCGGTGGCGACGTCGTCGTCGTCATCATATGCATATTATTATATCATTCGTTTAATCAATTCAAATAAATGTGTGTGTGTGTTTTTTTTTTTTTTTTCCCATAGCTTGTTCACTCGTACCATCGACTTCTCATCAGTCTATCATTTTCTTCTCCCTGCACAAACGGCTGCTAAGATGAAAAATAATAAAAGTTAAGCAAAAATAAATAAATAAATATTATAAACAAAAAAAGCAGATGTCAAATTTGATGAATATTAAAATATATGTTTTTCTTTTTTTTTTCTCTTTTTTTTTTTTTCAATCAGAATTCTTGTGACTTCGCTGGAATGGCAGTGTGACATTGAACACGAGCTGAATCGAGGCCCATGCAAACAGAACTGTTGTAATCCTTCGTCAGAATTTGCACA
>NW_022717518.1:0-869 GCF_011630105.1 Anneissia japonica | reverse complement strand
GGGGGGGGGGAAGCTGCCCCCCCCCCTATCGGGGAGGAAACGCACAATTCGTCGGGGAGAAAAAAAAAATTCTACATATTAGTAGACTATAAAATCGATTAAATAAGCCTTTGAAACCCCTAAATTGTCCAAATTTTCGGGGGACCACTTTCGAGACCTTTTAATTAAAGCTCGACCACGCCCACTTTGCTTTCGTCGGGGAAATCTGACCCCTCGTCGGGTCATTGCCCCCCTCCCCTCCCACGTCGGGCAAATCCTGGCTCCACCCCTGTCTTTACCAGAGTCTCATAGCGCTCAAAAGTATGAACTATGGAAGAAGTGAGTTTTAAGAAGAAATTTGAATTCAGAAAGAGTTGGAGCATACCGGTAACGGATGGCGGTGGGAAGTTGGTTCCAGAGAAGAGGTGAAAATGCATAAAAACCTTTGGGGACAGATGTTAAGTTTGTTTTAGGTGTGTACAAAAGGATCAAGTTCAGAACGAAGGCCAACACGTAAAGGAGTACATAAAGTTCTAAGTTCCTGAAGGTAAGATGGAGCAATATTATGTAGGCACTTATAAGTCATAGTTAGAATCTTGAAAATGATGCGTTTATGAACAAATAACCAATGAAGCCGTGTGAGTAAAGTGTGACATGGTTAACTTTCGTCGCTCGGAATATGAGTTTTGCCGCCATGTTCTGAATAAGCTGTAGACGTTTTATTTCTTTATCAAATAAACCAGAAGTAGAGAATTAAAGTAATCGAGACGGGACAGTATCAAACAGCGAACGGCATTATGGCAAACAGATTCATCTATGTAATTTCTGATTTGGAAGATATTTCTGAGGTTATAAAAGTGATTTACATAAAGATGAAATTTGATTAGACA
>NW_022717517.1:0-528 GCF_011630105.1 Anneissia japonica | reverse complement strand
TTCAATATCATATATAATATACGACAGTATTTCTAGCCGTATTGCCAGATTTATTTGGCCGAACGCCCTCTTGAGGCGTAGCATTGTGTAGTACAATGTTCCCGACGGTTTTTTGGACCTGTTCAACCATGAAGCCTTCGTGGTCTAGTGGTTATGACACTCGCCTCGTCAGCGAGAGGTCGCAGGTTCGAATCCCGTCGGAGGCATTTTATTACACAATGACTTTTATGGGACTTTATTCGTTCAAAAGCTACAGGGTAGCCTACGATGTTCCATCATGTCCTTATTTAAACACTGTATATGTACCTTTAATAATATATAAACCGGATTTACAATAACAAAAAAGATCAATAAGAAGCAAATGTAGACCCAAAACAATGCAACTCAAGAACTATATTTGGACGTAAGTGTTTCCATATATTCCTCTTGAATTTTAAAAGATTTTTAATTCCTGTAAAATTCATAAAAACAGTATATTTAATCGTATATTAATATCTAATTAAGCTATCTTAGTTACAAGCGCCAAAA
>NW_022717516.1:0-1598 GCF_011630105.1 Anneissia japonica | reverse complement strand
GCGAGTACAAGCCTATTTCTAATACATGGTCTTTATGGCCCCAAAACAGACATGTTTCGGTAGTCAACTACCGTCTTCAATGAAACAATTGCACCCTGCAATGAGGATAACAAATAACAGTACTTAGCATGACAAGAGTTTACGAATTGAATTGTACCTACAAAAAAAAAACAAAAAAAAAAACAATCATGAATAACGCCGAAGTAAAAAAAAAAACAGTATAGCATGTGGATGATGAGGAACCAATTTAAAAAGACAAGGTTAAATTTGTAAACATGACCATACAAAACGGTAGTTTAAAAGAACGTTAGGGTAGTTGTATCGTCCAGTCTTTGCTCAGTGTAATTTACAGGGGCGGATCCAGAGAGGTCTGAAAGGGGGCCGATCGAAACACAACACTACCTTAATTTGGGTTTTCTAGACACCCGGAAATAACGTCTTTTTTACTATTTAAAAGGAGGGCCGCGACAACTTCCCAAACTCTGACACTGGTTTATAAGGTTATGACGATGATAATAATAATAATAATAATAATAATAATAATAATAATAATAATAATAATAATACTTTAAGAACAATAAGTTACCACATAATAATAGGAATCACAATATGTCTATTATATACAATATAAATAGTTGAATTATTGTCAATTACTAATTAGTAGCAGAGACCGCCGGACATGGTAACTATTATTTTTTTCATTTTTTGCAACATAATTATTAATGCAAGCATGAGAGAGATGCCTTAATTGTACGCTAGAGGTAAAAAATTGGATTGTGAGATGGGCTACACACCCACGAAACCCAGTAAATCGTGTAGGAATTATTATTATTTTGCGAATCACTTGTATTGATTTCGATCTAGTATTAATCCTTACTTATTCCCGTTGAATTTAATATAATTTATGATTATTTATAATTGCACAGTATGTTGAGATTTCTTCTTTCATTATATTTTGACATACCAGTACCGGTACTAATATTTAATTTCTTCGGTTCAAATATAGGCCTACTAGAAATAAATTTCACTTATTCCTATTATACATTCCTAATAATCCAATCTTAATTACTATTTATGTAACACTTATTACATTTGTTATTCCTTATTCCTTTCCTTATTCTTATTAATTTGTTCTTTTAGAAATCTTATCGAATCAAGTAAGATCAGAATTAATTTTCTTATTGTGAAACTATTATAAATTTCCATAAGATTAAGAAGTTCTATTGAATCAAATTTGAATCGAATAATTTTATTCTTGTTAATAATATTTGATTTTTTATTGAAAACCTAATTGAGGAATTTATTTACTCATTTTTATTGATCAAATAAGATATTCTCATTAAAAGCTATCTGATCTCTTATTAGAATCCTTTATTAAATTCAATAAGAATTTATGGGAAGTTAAATTTTAAATAGGAAAAATATTCCAATTGGATATTTTATAATTCCTTTAAATCCTATAGGAATTCCTATAAGATCGAATATTTTCGTAAGGGATCATTCCTTGTATATAAATTAATTAACTCTAGTGATAAAAACAAACATGATAACCATTTTCAAGTGATATAGAACAAGTGATGAAAATGTATGTAAATTTT
>NW_022717515.1:2101-3868 GCF_011630105.1 Anneissia japonica | reverse complement strand
ATTCTTTGCATTGACTGGCTGCCATTGAAATTTATGTTTAAGCCAAAGCGTTCAGGGGCCTTCGAAAGCCCCTGTCCTCTAGCCACTGTTTTGTCAACCCGATCTTCTCTTTGAATTTCTGAAGATTGGCAGTGGTTTATTTCCTTTAAAATCTCAAGCAACAGAGTAGATCCCGGCCCTAGCTACCCTCCAACTTGGCATATGGTATGCTATTAGTATTTAGTAGGCCTAGTAGTCCTAGATTATTAAATTGAAAAAAATTGTTTTATTTGGTAATAATTTTGTAAATATTTTTATAACACTGATTTAATTTTACTGTTTTTTAATTCAAGATAATGTTTTTTTCCAGTCAAAAATTGTTAAAGCTGATTTAATTTTACTCTTTTTTTTTATTCAATGTTTTTTCCAGTCAGAAATTGCATTGTTTTCTTTTTGCTGTTGAAATAAATGATACCAAAAAAAAAAAATCCTGCATCAAAATTTTCAAATTGTTTTATAAGTGCCCTAATTCAAGTGGTATATATTATCTTATCTTGTATAATATAAATTTTCAATTTTCAAAATGTTTCCCATAGAGCAAAAATAAAAAAAAGAGTGTAGCTATCATCAATCCTCGACATGGATTGGTTGATATTAATTATTTGTCTGTTATTTCTGATGTTTATTATTATGGAAATTGTGCATTTGGTTTCAAAGAATGGATGAATGATCAATGAATAACAAAAAAAAAACCCTTTCACATGATTGTCCCCATGTCTGGTTGGTTGGATATGATGTATGGAATGTAATCATAACTGCATTCATAATCATACTCGTAAACATGTTCACCCCATTTGCTTCCTTTCAAGGAATTGCCTCTTCTATTTTCAATCTATAAATGTTGATTTGAATTTTTGAATTGTAGGCTAAATATAAAGTTGACAACCACATTAAAATATCTTCATTTTTTTTTAATTAACTCATTGATTCAAATTGTTCAGAATAACACTAGATATAATATAAACACATGCTATCTTTAAAAAAAATGAACCAATATCAAGTGCAGGAGCCACTTATTAAAACGGGGAGCACATCAGCCATAAACTTTTATTAATAGACCCAATCGGCAACGGTTGTTTACAGTCAGCAATGCAACTGGGGTATACTCCAAACAAAATTGCAAGCAGTGTGAATGTATTTATTTATCCTAGTCACAGATAATGTGTCCTATTTTTCTCCCAGCATTTCAATTTTTTAAAATTCCCATTTAGGGATAGGTATTAAAATTGAAATACTGTACACTACAAAAATGGTAAAATATTGCATGTTGTACACTAAAAAAAAATTCAATTTGAAATTAACTAGCTAAATTTGAGGTATAGTACTATAAGGTTATTAAACATAGACATTGAGCATATAAATTTTGTATTTTAAAAATGTGTACTGTACCTCTAAATTTGCATCAAATTACATCAATTGATTGACAGCTTCCGACATTTTTTTAGCTTTAGTCAGCTACTGTACAAGAAATTTGTTTTGAAAAGCATGTGGCGGCCGCATCACTCTTTGGGCATCGGCCTAAAACACTACGCCATTAAAGTGGAATGATACAAAATTCTAGGCCTAGGCTTGGCCGGCCCTAGTTTGTTATAATATTATGGATTCGTAAAAAAAATTCTCTTCACTTCGGTATAATATTCTTGCAGTTTAATTACGGGTTCGACAACAATCATGAATATTAATATGTATGTGAATATTTATGATACGTTATGTTGTTAAAAAATAATT
>NW_022717515.1:0-1925 GCF_011630105.1 Anneissia japonica | reverse complement strand
AACCCTGCACTTTCGATTCCACTCAGTGCATATGACTTTGCGGTGAATTTCAATGACGTCATCTTTGTCTCAGCGTATCAACGTCTCAGTGTATCAGCGTCTCAGTGTATCAGTGTATCAGCGTTTATAAGACAACGGTTTTGGCGTTGCCGTCACGGTCCATTAGTTCGTAGTAGACTGGCCGCGTAGTCAAAACGAAAAATGCCTATTATAAGCGCAGGAGCAGCGCTAGCGAGGGGTCCAGGAGGGAAAAGGACCCACTCCCCCTGTCGGGAACCTCTGGACCCCCGCTTGGGCCCCCTGTCGGGCAATTTCCAGCAAAGTCGTTGGGGAAAATCAACTCTAGAACGCTGAAAGTACAATTCAAGCATGCCATACTCAGCTGTCAAATTTTAGTGATTAAAAACTGTTTAGTACGAGCAGTGCTACAGTATGTACGAGGTGTCGTATATTATTACGATTGTATGGGTTGCATGCAGGGGTAGCGTCAGGATTCGCCCGACGGGGGGGGGTGCGGGAGGAGGGGAGGCGATACCCCTACGAGGGGGAAGATTTCCCCAGCGACAGCAGAGTGGGTGTGGTCGAGCTTCTCTTAAAATGTTCGGAAAGTGGTCCAGGGGGCAGTGCAGCACATGTACAAATGACCCTGCAATTTATCGATTATTCTTCTGCCTTTACCTTTTGAATTGTCCGAGGGCGGCGCCATCGTTGTTGTTGTTACGATGAAGCTACGTGACCTCACCATGTCACTAGGAAAACATGTTAATTTCGACTTTAGGAAGCCAAACTTTTACACCACATACCGAAGATACTTCAGACCTACGTCTACGAACAGTCGTTTTCATTCTATCCTGAGTTACAAAAATCACGTTTTTAGTGGGGTAAATATTTAAAGTCGGCGATGCATTCAGCCCTTTTGTAAACCCACCGTGCCTATTATGTAGTTTCTATGTATGCGCTGGAATTTAAAGGCGATCGAGTTTGTGAACAGAAACAATCTATGACAGATAATATTTCCTCCATGGACAGAAAGTGTACTGATTACACACAAACTAATTCTAGTCTCCATTGAAGGGTGTTTCTGTAGTATTAGTATAGTCGTATTCAATTCTGTTTTTCTAATATTTTTTATAAACTTTGTTTTTCCTGTTGTGAAATATCACAATATCTGTTTTCGCATTAAATAAAACTCTCTAAAGAATTCAATTCGTCAATACTGAAAACCCCTCGGATAATGCATTCCTTTCAGCCTCGTAGACTCGTAATCAGGGGGCGAGAGAAAACAAATTTCCGAGGGGGCCAAGTACTAAAAGGGCCACGCCTACCTCAGTCCCGCCACAGTTGGTACTGAACTTGAAATAGCACTGTTCATAGAAACAAATCATGTTTTTCAAAGTGTCTAAATTTAAAAGTATATACAGATATTTGAATTACCTATGACTTGAGTGTGCGTGCCTTTATCATAATTCGAGAAGTATGAGGGGAAAAAAAGTGTGTAAAGGTAAGACTGGTTTTCGGCACATGAAGTAGGTAAAGTCAAGTAAATACATCAAAAACTAACTAAAAAAAAACAAAAACATTCTATTAAGGCTACAAAAACGAGCTGCTAGAATAGTTAAAAATAATTTTGATTTTATAAATTTTCGTGGAATTGCTCTTATTAAGCAAAATAATTGGAAACTTTTTGATGACCGTAGAGATTACGCCCTTGCATGTTTAATGTACAAATGTATATTGGTGTTGCGCCTTCCCGCTTATGTAATGATATAGAAATGGTTGTTGACCGACATGGATATTCTACGAGATACGTTCACTCGCTTAATGTTATCCCCCCCAATTCCAAATTGCTCTGTAATGAATAGCTCTTTAAAAATCTCTGGAGCAAAAGTTTGGAACAAAATCCCAATCAGAATTCAAGAATGTCA
>NW_022717514.1:0-1816 GCF_011630105.1 Anneissia japonica | reverse complement strand
CCAAACCCCGAATTATCCCGCTTTTCAACTTTCATAAATAAAAAATAATCACAATAATACCAAGACTAAACTCCCGGAGGTTACTCTAAAATTTATGTCCCTCTCAGGCGACGAGCCGTGTTAATATAGTGATTAATCGATAAGAAAGAGATGTTTATCAGTTTAAAATATAATATATATATATATATATATATATATATATATATTGGTTTGACGCTGAACTTCTAAAGGCTTTAAAGTCAAAAGAATATCATCATAAAATATTGAGAAAATTTCCATCAATAATATCTGAACAAAATTTCCGGGAGGCCAGAAGAAACTTTAAAACACTCTCTAATCTTAAATATGAAACATACTTATAGTCTATTTCTTCTGATCTTGGAACAAATCCAAAACGCTTTTGGACTTGGATTAAATCTAAACGAAAATCGGTAAGTACTACAACTCACGTTTGCAATGGGAACAGGGTCGCTGACAGTCCGCATACGAAGGCTATTTTATTTAACGATTTTTTTGCTTCTGCTTTCTCAGACTTTGGCGACATTTCCGAGTGTCCGGCTCTGCCTGAGGTGTATGGTGATGTCCTAGCTCAACAACATAAATATTCACCAAGATAAGGGTTGTTAAACTCTTGGGGTGCATCAACACACATAAGGCAGCTGGAAATGATCCAATAAGTAATCAGGTCCTTAAATTTTGTTCATCTTCTTTAGCCCTTCCTATTTCAAAATTATTTAGTTATTCTTTAAAATCCGGTAAATTTCCTGATCAGTGGAAAATAGCGAACATTGTTCCGATATACAAAAGTGGTTCTAAGACTGAAGTTCAAAACTATAGACCTATATCATTACTCCCAACAATATCTAAAATATTTGAAAAAATTGTAAATAAACAACTGATAAACCATGTTTTCCCTTAATATCTGAACAACAACACGGCTTCCTACATGGTAGATCATGTGAAACGAATCTCGCGACACTAATGTCTACCGTGTATGAAGCCATGCACTCTAAAAAAACAATGCGATATCATATACACAGATTTCAGTAAAGCCTTTGACAAATTGTCACATAAATTGTTGCTTTCTAAACTTCATCAATATGGTGTCAATGGCATTTTACTTTCTTGGTTTAAAAGTTACCTTAGTGGTCGATCCCAGAGAGTGACCCTTGAAGGCGAAACATCAAATCCACTTCCTGTTCTCTCTGGGGTGCCACAAGGTTCCATTTTAGGCCCCCTTTTGTTCAATATTTTCGTAAACGATATACCTAGCCTTTTTGAAAATTCCAGCTGCCTTATGTTTGCAGATGACCTCAAGATATATAAAATAATTTCCAGCATTGAGGACTCGCATGCACTCCAGGCCGACCTTGACAAACTCGGACATTGGGTTATCAATTGGAAAATGTCGCTGAAGTCTGAGAAATGCAAAGTGCTCTCTTGTACACTTAAAACTAAACCAATTAATTTTAAATACATGATTTCTAACGAGGTACTTGAAAATGTTGAATGGCATAGAGACTTAGGCATTTTTATTGACAAAAAAATAACGTTTGTTTTCATGTTGACCATGTCGTTGGCAAGGCCAACAGGTTACTTGGGCTCATGTGGCGCAATTGTCATAAATTTCCTCCAACCACAAAAATTGCACTTTATAAATCCCTTATCCAACCTTTATTTGATTTTTGTTCAGTTATCTATAATTCCATATCTGACACACAATCATCTAGAATTGAAAGAATCCACGGTAGGTTTTTACGTTTTCTCGGCCCAGAAACCTGTTGGCCTTGCCAAACTCCTATTATTTCTCCAAAGA
>NW_022717513.1:0-573 GCF_011630105.1 Anneissia japonica | reverse complement strand
TAAAAATAGGTACTGACTTAGCATTCACTTTAATAATCCCATATTAATCCCTGGCTAAAACTCATCGGATTATGGTCTATGAGTTTTTAATGGTATGGATAAAAAAATGTAAAAATAGATGCACAATTGGTAACTGAATTAACTTAGGAGATAACACAGTCTGGATATATATGCTATCAAAAGCTTATCTGCACAATCTCAGAAATGTTTAGCTATCACAGAAGTTAGTAAGCAAATTTAAGCATTGTACAAGTTGACTGGTAATTGTACAAGTTCTACTAACTGTACCTTGTGAAATTAAGAACCTTTGCACAAACACGCACATCAGATAAGTTACCAGATCAACTTGAATCCATCAAAAGTATGAACTAATGAATCTCCTCCTCCACACTTGAATAATCCTTTTTAATTATCTACAGTTAGCTTAACTGATCAAATTAAGGGATAGAGTTACACCAACTCATTTATACTTGTAACTATTGCAATTGTATAGAGGCATAGATAAGGTATATATAAGGGATAGAGTTACACCAACTCATTTATAATTGCAACTTGTTAAATAAAAAAGTAGCC
>NW_022717512.1:0-875 GCF_011630105.1 Anneissia japonica | reverse complement strand
ACGTAGGTCAGGTCTCCAGGGAATCCACTTGATTTTAAGGCGTCGTTGTAAGGTCGTGTGGCGTTAGTGAAAGTCTCTTCGTCGTAGGAGATGTCGGATAGTCGTCGGCTCACCGAGTCGGGCAGGTTTCTGATGATGCTAGGCGGGTGGTTAGATCGCCTGTTGATGTACAGAGGTTGGTCATTCGGCTTTCGGTATGGCTGGTATTTGCCGTTGCTGAGGTTGAGGGTGATGTCCAGGAAATTGGCTACTTTAGTGTTGCAGGTAATGGTGATTCGGAGTCCCAGGTCGTGGAATGTTTTGGTGATGTCCTTCCTGATGCGGTCGGATGTAACCCCTGATGCGTTTTCGATGACAGCCAGTCCGTCGTCCCTGTAAAGTCCAATCTTCCATCTGTCAATCTTCTTAGAAAGTATGTGCAGGATGTAGAGTCCCACGAGGTCGCAAACTTCCGCACCGTCGTGGCTGCCCATGGTCACGTCGAATAGTCCATCGTTGTCCTTTTTTACCCATGGTTTGTCGTCGTCGAACAGGAGCGATTTTCTGGAGTGGAGGATTATGTCGGTTTCTTGTTGGGAGATTCTGACGTGATTCCTGGCAAATGCTATGGCTTTTTTGAGCAAGTTTTCGGTGATTGAGGGGTAGAAGTCCACAATGTCGAAGGATATGAAGGTGTGTTTATCCTTGTTCTCGATCTTGTTGAACCATTCTATGACTGAAGTTGAGTTTTTCCATTGGTTGACGAGGGTGGCGCTTCTGGTGGTTCTGTTGATGTTATCGAGGATGGTTTTGCTGATGAGGCCGATTTCTCTTTTTGCCGGGTTTATGAGTCTGCAGGGTAGTTTGTTGGTGAAGTTTTCCTTGTGGTCTTTCAG
>NW_022717511.1:0-577 GCF_011630105.1 Anneissia japonica | reverse complement strand
TGTATCTATGTATACATGTATATATACGTATATATGAGGTAAAGGGTAGGAGAATAACCCATAACTTGCAGCGTCATTGTGCTGGATTGCGTATGGACGTGGTTCGTGACTACCTAGCAGCCGTAAAGAAGAGGCGCTTCTTGGTAGATGTCCACATCATTCCACAACGACAGGGGCTGAAATGAACCATAACATCGGGGTAACCCTCTACTCTTCTGAATACAGTGGGTTTTTTAAAGTGCACACGAGCCAGATGTATACACTGGACCTCCATTTTAAGTCCTTATCCGAGAAGACTTGGTTCTACCAACCGAACCATGGGCGAGGAGCGGCTGGAACTAGCGCCGATGTTAAGATACCCCTTACCAACAGAAAAGCACTGCATATACAGTGGGAACAACCCTCCCTTAATAGGCAATTACAACAATTGTAAATTTAACTTTGTCATTTTGATTTTTCTGAGCTCATCTTTATTCATGAATTTTTTCTGACATTGTTCAATTCCTTAAACTTGTATTTATTAAGTCCTTTATTCGAACACTGTATTTACCTTTCTTTGATGATTTATATATGATTT
>NW_022717510.1:0-645 GCF_011630105.1 Anneissia japonica | reverse complement strand
TGGAGCGACGGCGCGGCGTTGGATCTGGCCGAAAAGTTTCGTCGCGTTCTGTCCAGAGAGCTTGGAAACTTACCCGAAGAGCCGGACGTCTACTCCAGCGACGGCAGTGCCAAACTTTCGCTGCACGTGTACCAACGGCTTCCCCGACCGATCCGGAACATGGCCGCTCTCTCTTCGATGATGACGTCCTTGCGACAGGTGTACCCCGAGATGAGGTACGTCGACTTTCCGTGTACGCTGCCGGTAAATCTCTGCGGCTGCCGGGATGTTGCAAAATGTCCGAAGGAAAACCGGTGAGGCGTCTGAGACGCGTCGGCGGCGACGGTCAACTACACGTTCGTCGAGCGCTCGCGCATTACGATCATTCGCCGGGCGTGAATCGTAAACCGTACGATCGACCGATGGTTCCGCCCAAAAGACAGTTCCGAACGTCGAATGGTTTCGAGAAGTTGTTGTCCGAAGAGGATCTGTCGAGAATCGTGTCTGCCGTCGAACGTGCAACGTCCATCCGAACGAAGCTCACGGTCAGGAGAGGAAACTTTCTCTTCTTCGACACGGACGAGCGATACTGCCCGATGTCTGGACGACTTCATCGATCTTGCAGGCAGAAGCTGCAGCACGAACTGGGTACCGGCGTGGTGAGGA
>NW_022717509.1:0-1053 GCF_011630105.1 Anneissia japonica | reverse complement strand
AGTTGTATATGATCCCGATATTGTTTCTTGATTCGAATGCAATGTTTATCAACAAATTTTTTTTTAATACAGTACAGTATTGAACTTTCTATTTTATGCACAAGATAGAATAGCATGAATAGAATGAGACCTTAGAAATCAGGGTGCAAGCTGTATGGTATAGATTATAATCCTATAAGAAAATACACAAAACAAGAAATTCCTATATATAATGATCAAAATTGATAAGATTATCATTATACATGCACATACCAATGTCCATTCTAAAGATTGAGAGGAAGCATTCTGATGTGAAGTTTATTGCTCAAAAGCTGTCAAAATATAAATATGACTTTTTTCCCTCTATTCAGAGACTACAGTACTTAAGTTGTTTTGATACAAGTAAAAGGAAAGTGTCCCCTTTGCGTTCAACGGTTTCCCCGTGCTCTTAATGTGTTAACCGTAGTGTTATTAAAGGTATATTTCCCCTTGTTCCACGGAAAGTTTCCACCCTAAATAGGGGTTGCCCAAAGGAGGGGTTATTGTCTTAGCGTGTCTGTACTCTGTTATGGAAATGTGTACCGTAACATAAATATGATAAAAATCCGATCGGAACCGGCATGAATGTATTGATTCTAATGATATATACATTAACACAAGCAATTTTAATATATGATGAACAGTAACTAAAATAGACGATAACGACTGTCAAATTTCTTTTTTACATATGGTGGCTCTGAAAAGAGCCGTTTGGTTTGAGAAGATGGTTGTAGAAATTTACTTGGACTTGGCCTGGGTCTTCTTTGGCAGAAGTACAGCCTGGATGTTTGGTAGTACACCTCCCTGTGCGATGGTCACACTTCCGAGAAGACGGTTCAACTCTTCATCGTTACGGATGGCAAGCTGAAGATGACGGGGGATGATTCTGCTCTTCTTGTTGTCACGGGCAGCGTTGCCAGCCAACTCCAAGATTTCAGCAGTCAAGTACTCGAGTACGGCAGCCATGTAAACTGGGGCACCAGCACCGACTCGAGATGCATAGTTACCCTTTCGCAAGAATCGGTGGACACGACC
>NW_022717508.1:756-975 GCF_011630105.1 Anneissia japonica | reverse complement strand
ATATTTTTAAATAAAATGAAGTACAGTATTGACAAATTCAGTTTATTTATAAATATCATAAAGTTAAAAGTTAAATATAATAAGTTTAATAAAATTTCTGTATAGTATTTTGAATAAATTGATTCTAATTGGTAATCTCGTATTGTGCGTGTTGTTTATTTTTCATTGCCTAAATTAATTCAGTTAATTCTGGTTTTCAATGTAGCATTTTTACAGTAA
>NW_022717508.1:0-684 GCF_011630105.1 Anneissia japonica | reverse complement strand
TCACTATTCTCTGTTCCCCTGTTGTTAATGCACAAAGCGCCACGAGTGCTACTCAGATGGAGGATACTGGCCTATATAATTTACCTTCACCCCACAGTTAATAAACAAATAATTAAATATTTAGTTTAACACAGGCGAGGCTTGCTATCTTGGAGATTGTCTTGTTTAATTTATTACCGTATTGCACATCAGACGTAACACAACTACACATGAGTACGAAAATGTTTATTTATTTTTATTTATTAAGTAAAATACTTTAAAGTTCTTAAAACTATAACTCTATAGAACCAGGGAGTCCGCCGTCAACACATTCCTATACCGCCCGAGTCAATTAATTTAAAAATCATCATCTATTGATACATTTGTTCATAATGATTTTTAGTCATGAGAAGAACACTGGATCGTGCCACGACTGAACCCCGCATACTGAAAGTTAAGGTGGTATAAGCCCATTAGCCACATGTTATACACTAGGCTCAGAGTAGTCAACGTGTGTCCACTCCAGCCAAAAAAAATTAAGACTGCCAATCTTCACAAGCAGGGGTGAAAAATAACCTCCTACTATACCAATTTTTTGTAAGGAAGTAATTAAGGTATAGGCCGATAATTATATACTATGATTTTTGTTGTCAAAAGGGGTTACAACAATGACAGACCTTTTGGCCTTTATGTTGTGCTTTGTAT
>NW_022717507.1:426-620 GCF_011630105.1 Anneissia japonica | reverse complement strand
TGTTTCAGCCTATCTCACTTTACCTAACCCTAACCCTAACCCTAACTCTAACTCTAACCCCAACCATATCCCTAACCCTAACTCTAACCCTAACACTAACCCTAACCCTAACCTAACAAAAAAAATTACAATTTTGACTCAACTTTTTAACATTGTCACTTTTTGCACTAAAGTGCTTATCTCGCCGAGTTGAG
>NW_022717507.1:0-375 GCF_011630105.1 Anneissia japonica | reverse complement strand
TTTACCGAAAAACTTCAAACCTTCAATGGAATAGTCTTTGTTTCAGCCTATCTCACTTTACCTAACCCTAACCCTAACTCTAACTCTAACCCTAACCCTAACCCTAACTCTAACCCTAACACTAACCCATTTTTGACTCAACTTTTTAACATTGTCACTTTTTGCACAAAAGTGCTTATCTCGCCGAGTTGAGCACTTAGTGCAAATTTTTGACTTTCCGCTATATTTCGAGTACTTTTCCGAAAAACTTCAAACTTTCAATGTAATAGTGTTTGTTTCAGCCTATCTCCAAACTTTCAATGGAATAGTCTTGTTTCAGCCTATCTCACTTTGCCTAACCCTAACCCTAACTCTAACCCTAACCCTAACCCTAAC
>NW_022717506.1:0-1515 GCF_011630105.1 Anneissia japonica | reverse complement strand
CACAATTAGCCATAAAAGATCATTGAGAAAAAAAAAAAAAAAAAAGAAGAGGACTATGATAAGCAAGCTACGATGCGTGACATCACTCACTATTACTTGTGTCAATGAATCGCAACAGAGTGTGTTACATTGTCAACAAAAGGTTTTATAAATTAATTCATAAACAATGCCTTTTGATTGGTTGTGACGTTTCTTTTTCTGGTTAATCAGGTCACTCAGGGGTCGAATTTGTTTACCATTTTAAAATTTCTGAAATCGGTCGCCATATATATCAATATTTTCAGCTTCTACAATTTACAGTAAAATTTGTGATTATCATTAGTTTTTAATTTGTTACTATCATAAATTAGTTTATGGCTACGTTCAGACTTGGAGATTGAGTCAAGCCTGGCTCAACGCTAAGCCCGGCTTAACATTCACAGGTGTTCAAACTAGCGGGATTAGCGAGAATTTTCGAAATAATGAGAACCATAACCAGCAAACGTGTTTCAAAACATTGCTCGTGAAACACACGCTCGCTCACAGCGTAAGTAATTGAATGATGATTGGTCATTTTGTTACCCGAAGTCAATGCAAGACCCCTCTGCAACGATAGGCCTAGTTAATAGGAGCACAGCCCGGCTTGAGATAAGCCACCTAGTTCAGACTGGCAGGTGGATAAACCCGGTGAGTTGAGCCGGGTTTATCCACCTAGTCTGAACTAGGCCTATGTATCTAAGACTATCATGAGTTTATTTGCCAAATATAAATGTAATACGATGTCTAGCAATAGTGTTTTTTTAATTTGCAAAAACAACAATCTGCCATGGATAGGCCGCGTGTACACATTGCCTCGTGAGGCATACCGAAAGTGTGCCACATAAAAGGTAATATTTATGATGGAAATAAAGCAGTTTATGTGTTTAAAAAGTTACCTAATTGTTACTCTAAAAAAAAACAATTAAATATTAAGAGGATTATATTTTCAGGAGACTATGCTAGATTTTTCCGGCGCTAATGCATAAGTTCACCACATCTTCAAAATCAAACTTCCAAGTTGTAATTTTCTTAAATATTCATGTATTATGCAAAAACATTCCTTTACCCACACGATTAGCACTATTATATGACAAATCCAGCTTGTATTATTAAGAAAAATTCGGTTTTACCGCAGCTCTCTCGAGTGGCTCCCATCCGACCGCTTTTCGGCCATCTTGTAAATGAAATGGTTGCCAGAATCACATATATACGATTTCTTGTAACTTAGGGAATCAATTGTTTAACACTGTGCGCTACTACTATACCCATTTTGGTTCTAGTTGCGCACAGTGATAATGAATAGGATAAAATTAAATTCAGTTGATGGGCAGTGCATCTAATGCATAAGTTCACCTCATGCTCAGAATCAAACTTCCAAGTTGTATTCCTTTAGCTACACGATTTACACTGTTACATGACAATTCAAGCTTGTATTATTAATTTTTTTTAAATCCGGTTTTACCGCAGCTCCCATCCGATCGCTTCTCGGCAGTTTAT
>NW_022717505.1:0-1096 GCF_011630105.1 Anneissia japonica | reverse complement strand
GATTTCCAAGACCGTGGCCGACGTATTTGCCGGCGCTGGCGACTCGGGCGAGGACGAAGATGTTGGCGATGGCGAGTCCCCTAATCCCGCTCCTCCTCTCAATCCTTCTTCTTCTTCTCGAACCAACCGAGATGCATCACGCGATACCGATCACGGTGCTAAACGAGACAAAGATGAGCACAGGCATAGATACGTACATAGCGACAGAGAGCGTTTTCAGAAAAGTCGAAGATTCGTTGACAGTTAAAGGCAGATCCCCTCCCGTCACTGTGTTGCACTGCCTCTTAGGTTGTAGCTGGCATTTCAGACGATTGGTCGTGAGTTGCGTCCGCGAACCTCCGCCGATTTGCGTCAGTTACGTCGTCAGCGATACCGACACAGGAGTCTCTTACAACTTGACTTCTGGCGTCTGGAAATTGGTACCGAACGTTCCGAATGCCGTGCGTGTACGTCACCGTTACGCAGTGGTGATCTGAATCACCGACCACGGCCAAGATGACGAGAAAAACGACGCAGCTTTTGTAAAACCCGTCGAACCGAAAACGTAGCGCCGTCCACCTTCTTCCGTTACCGAAACGACGTCCTCCTCCTCCCTTTCTTGCCGGTCTATGGTACGATTAAAGTGTCGAATTACCTTCCAGCCATGACGCTGAACGGCGTGGCGTACATCAACCGATCACCCAAGCCTGGCAGACTTACAAACGGTTCGAAAACGATCGGCTTCGATTCCAGATACGTTCCCACGTATTCGGTGCTTGCGAGCTCTCTGTAGCACACGCCTTTCCGATATCTGGAACAATCGTTCTTGGGATATGTGACGACGGCAACGCCGGAACCGACGGCGGTCGACGTGCTATTAAAGTGCCCGTACTCTCTTAGGGCTCTATGATCTGATACTATAACCGTCGAACAATCGACGGAGAAAATTAGGACGAGAACCATGATCGCCAGTTGCATCTCCATGCTCTTCAACTGCGGTCGCTACCGTCCGTTGGACGGCGACGAGGCTGAATTCGAGAAGGAGGAAGACAAGGTGATGGTGTTCTGTCGCGACTCCGATAAGATATGCGTGAAGATGAACGAGTTCAACAACAGA
>NW_022717504.1:0-552 GCF_011630105.1 Anneissia japonica | reverse complement strand
AGCCTATATATATTATCATATAGAATTACAATGCAAGTACCTTCTACTTATTAACTGATGTCATACATTTCTAAAATATTTGTTCAGCGAATCAACAGCTAATATTAGTAATATGTATAATTGTTCTTTTAAGCCATTATTTGAACTGTCTTTTATTATTCAAATCTTTAAGTCTGGTTTGTATGTTTATGTTGTTTGTATTGAAGGTAATGCTGGTTTGTCTGCATTACAGACAACAGTGTCACTTCAGTACCATTATCATTATAACTATCATTGTCATATATTTTATAATTTAGCATCTTCATCATAAATTATGTAATCATCAACATTTTCATTATCATTATAAACTTCATTGTTATGACTTTTTTCATTATCACTACTATATAAACATCATCATCATCATACAACATTATCATTGTCATTATCATCATAATCATAATTATCAGTATTTATATTGTATAAATATTTTACATATTTTACAACATATTTGTGCCATTATTATAACTCTAATTGTTGTATATATTAAGAATAATAACATCATCATTATCATAA
>NW_022717503.1:0-1918 GCF_011630105.1 Anneissia japonica | reverse complement strand
TGGGGTTAACAAATGTGGAGCTGCAGGCTGAGTTTCTATCTTTGGTAGGCAATTCAAAATTTCCAATAATGGAGACATACCTTTATGTCTCTTCTGGATCTGCCAAAATGTGTACAATCGCACATTATATATGCTTTTATATTTATTGGAACTGGACAATCTATACCGATTTTGTGGCAAGAGAATAAACAAACGTGTCCTCATACATCCATGCATACATAATATTTAATACAGTAACCATAAAGTCATAAGTATATATAATGTCCACCAATCAAGGCTCTTGTCTACGTATCACTTTGTCATATATATATCGTCGTTCACATCACAAACTAACACAATCAAAGTAGATTGTGTTAGTTTGTGAAATCGCGTATTGGTTGTCAAACAATTTGGTATTCTTTACCACACAAAAAGTCCTTAACAACAACAGCACGTATTTTGACGTGCTTTCTTGATTTCACACAACTAACACAATCTACTTCGATTGTGTCAGTTTGATATATATATATATATATATATATATGTATTTATATATATATTGTATATATACAATTTTTTACAGATTGACAATCTACTCCAATGGAGCTTTCCACTAAGCCCCACCCCTTGGATATTGTTGCAAAGGTCCCACAAAACAATATTAGGCACTTTACGCAAAGGACGGGAAGAGACGGGCCGACGGTGGTTTTGCGCTCATCAGAGCGTGAAGACCACAGTAAAGAATAGGGCGCTCAATCCGAATTGCCGTTGTCGACGGCTCCCCGTCCTCTTGCGTAAAGTACCTAGTGTAAATATATGTAAACGTGTGTGTTTGTAGGACAAAGCAAGCGTTTGCACATATTCCGGGCCTCTGTTCTGATTGGTCATTTGTTAAGTTTGAATAACATTCAGGAAAGCTTCATTGTTGGGGAGAATCTTATCTTGACCACATGGGAATGAACCTATTCTTTTTTCAGCTTTTTAACCTTATAAAATTGTTGGATCCATAACAAATAAACTTACTGAGCACCAGCAATGCCACGCTTTCCTGATGGATAAAGCCGAACCGTTGGCCAGCTGTTTACTCCGTTCTCATTGCACACGTCCATGTTCTTAGTACAATCTACGGACCCAACATTAGCTGTACCATTTAACATCTACATCAGATACAAAACGTCAAAAGAACGAATAGTTAAATTGCAAAAAGTGATATCAGCATTGCTCTTCAGTGGTAACATTGGTAAATTCCCTAAAAATATTGTATTATTACTATGAAGATTAGTTATTTGTTTACTTTAATATGTTTGCATTACCTTGGCTAGTTTTCGCCACTCAGGTAGCAAGGCCTGGCACGGCGGACATGAAGGCGAGTAGAAATCAACTAGCCACATCTCTGTCTTCTTTTTCTTCTTGATTAAACTATCAAACATTTTTTTATCCAATGTTACAACAATCGGATGAAGTGTATCCTGAAATACATTTTTAATATATTTGAAAATCAATGTTAAAATCTGCACAGCATTTAAACACACTATCTTTAATCAGTCATTGGTATATTCACATTTTAACTAGGTGTAAGATAATATAATGTACAAGTAAAAAAGCATACTGTTGCAATATGTTAAATTAGCATTAGAATGCGACATTACTGTATACTCGGCATTTAAACACACTATCTTTAATCAGTCATTGGTATATTCACATTTTAACTAGGTGTAAGATAATATAATGTACAAGCATAAAAGCATAAGTTGCAATATGTTAAATTAGCATTAGAATGTGCCATTACTATATATTCAGTTCTTAGAAGCCATAATACGTTTACTCATAACTTTAGCAATGGTTATTCATTTCCAGTTAATGACCTATCATTTTAAATCTTGTAATGTTACAAATATGGATATGCTGGTTTTTAGGATGGAATGCCTCGTATGTTTTA
>NW_022717502.1:0-593 GCF_011630105.1 Anneissia japonica | reverse complement strand
ATAGTGTCTTACCTTTCTCCATCGTGGCTTCGTGTTTTTGCTCTTCCCCTCTACCACCCAACACCACCCCCCACACCCAAACACACACACACACACACATCATTTGCATCGCATTTTGCGACCATTGTTAATGGAATTCGAAAAAGAAAGTTTTGTGTGTTTTTTTTTTCTCTCTCTTCTTCCAAATTCTCATCCAGTGTCCAAATATACTTGGAAGAATCATCCTGTTTTTCTTCTTATCTGTTTTTTTCTCCTTTTCTTTCTTCACGATCCTGTCGCCTTAAAATATATAGGCCTGTATACATATATTATACACCAGCATATACTTGAATGAAAATCATTCAGTTGCTCGATGGTATCTTACCTTTCTCCATCGTGGCTTCGTGTTTTTGCTCTTCCCCTATACCACCCAACACCCCCCCCCACATCCAAACACACACACACACATCATTTGCATCGCATTTGGCGAACATTTTTAATGGAATTCGAAAAAGAAAGTTTTGTGTGTTTTTTTTTCTCTCTCTTCTTCCCAATTCTCATCCAGTGTCCAAATATACTTGGAAAAATCATCTTGTTTTTCTTCTTATCTGTTT
>NW_022717501.1:0-866 GCF_011630105.1 Anneissia japonica | reverse complement strand
ACCCCTTCTCCACTTCAAAAAGTGTCCATATCGCATTTGATCTAAGCCGCCAGGTATTCTCCGCACTGGTGTAACCACCGGGGAACAAGGGGAAAATATCCATCTGTGGAAAATCTTTCCCCATTGAATGCCCTTTTCACCCGGGAAAGTGCCTGAAAATCTCAAATTTTCAATCCAATATTTTGTTGAGGTAGTCCAATTTCCTCTAAAAATTGCACATTTTAGGGAGTTTTGATCAATTCCGACGAAATTAGAAAACAACATTTTTCGCGCACTACGCGCGCATTTTTTAATGTTAAAGCTTGTGCTTGCTCTCCCTTGCCTTATAAATTATAACACATAGTCCCAAACTCAAGAAAGAAAATTTAAGGATAGATCGTTTATAAAAGAAGGGCCTCAATGTGTAATGATGTTGAAAGAATATGTTTGTAATAAATAAATCCATAAGGAAAATGCTTATATTCAGTTCAAAAAAACGAGTGCGGCCATATATAACATAAGAGCATTTCTTGTTGAGGTAGGCCAATTTCCTCTAAAAATTGCACATTTTAGGGAGTTTTGATCAATTCCGACGAAATTAGAATTAAAAAAACAAATATTTTTCGCACGCATCACGCGCATTTTTTAATGTTAAAGCTTGTGCTTGCTCTCCTTTGCATCAGGAATACACACCATCCTTATTTTACAAAAATAGGCTTATAATATATATTATAAGCCTATCATATGCAGCAACAGGCCTAATTTTTGTACGTGAAGTTAGGCGTAAAGGCGGAGGTGGGATTATACCTGGGGGAACTACATTAATATTTCATAGCAAAAGTGACTGAGAGAGTTTTCTCTATTGTTAAAAAAAACAAGACCAAGTA
>NW_022717500.1:0-605 GCF_011630105.1 Anneissia japonica | reverse complement strand
CCCCCCCCCCCCCCACCAACCCGGGAAAATTTTTATTTCTAGATGGCGGGAAATGATCTTTCTCGACTTTTAACCTAGGTTTCTAATGACTTTGTTCTTCAAAATTCAAGGTTTCCAAAGAATAGGGGGGGGGGGGGTTCCGAAAATTTTGATATCTAGAAGGCGGGAAATGAGTTTTCCCGAATTCCGAGGTGTCTTTTAATTACTTTTAAGTTCTTTAAAATTCAAGGTTTTCCCCTCTTGAAAACGGTCAGGTAAATTTATCGCATTGATATTACAGTAGATAAGCCTTATGTGTGTATACATACATAAAAAAAAATTGAGTAGTTGCATACGATTTTTCCATGAATCCATAAATCCCAAAAAGAAAGGGGTGTCCGGGGGTTCTCCCCCGGAAAAATGTTGATTCTTAGAAGGCAGGAAATGAGTTTTCCCGACTTCTGAGGTGTCCTAATTATTTTTAAGTTCTCTAAAATTAAAGGTTTTCCCATCTTGAAAACGGTCAGGTAAATTTATCCTATTGTTATTACAGTACATAGACCTTATGTGTGTATACATACATAAAAAAAATTGAGTAGTTGCATACGATTTTTTTTCCATGAATC
>NW_022717499.1:0-553 GCF_011630105.1 Anneissia japonica | reverse complement strand
TCCGATGAGGGGTCAGATTTCCCCGACAAAAGCAAAGTGTCACCTTATTATATTCCTTCAGAATTATGCCTTTCATTTAAGACAGCAACACTCAGCTTCCGTTTTCATTGGAGGTGATTTCAACATTCATCATACGAAGGTGCGTTTGTACAACCAAATTATTTTAAAAGCTCCACAGCACTTGGTCGGATGTCGTATAGGCCAATTTAAAGAAAATATTGATTATTTCTTATACTTACCGTATTATTTCATATCAGGTGCAAGTTCCATTAATTTCAACAAATTTGTTGAAATTCCAAAGTGGCCTAAGACAAAACTATATCTACTGAATGTAGGCCGAACTGAAACAAAATTGTAGAAGACTTGCTTCGACTGATATCAGGAGTATCATCATCAAGCGTATTCTTATTGAATTAAAACAGATGGGGTTGTGGGCAGTGGTGGCGCCATAGGGGCTGGGGGCTATACCCCCACCCCGTCGAGGAAGCATAAATTAGATGGTTACATTGCATACTCTTTGTTTCTTGCTTTATTCAAAATGTTTTGGTTTTGG
>NW_022717498.1:95862-101605 GCF_011630105.1 Anneissia japonica | reverse complement strand
GCACTTACGGCTAACGCCTCATCCGAAAGACGGTGCGTAATCGTCACTTGTATTTCAGCCCTCTATGGAATTGAACCGGAGACATAGAGATCTCCACAATTCAGCGAAAATTTAGATGCCTATTTCGAGCCGAAAATAAATGAGACGTATGGGCGACACAAGTTTCGTAAATTAAAGCAGGAGCCTGGTGAATCGATTACTTCTTTGATATCAAGATTGTATGTTCAAGCGGATATGTGCAATTTTGCTGCGGAGCGGGACAACAGTATTTGGGACCAATTAATCGACGGATGCTAGTCGGATAGGTAACAAAAATTGTTGCTGAAAAAGGTAATGAACTGACTTTAGACAACGCTGTTAGTATGGCAAATTCTTTTGAGCTGGTTCAACAACAGGCGCAAGCCATGAGTGCAACTCCAGTGACTACTGGGATTAATTTTGTCAGGCATAATCACAAGAAAAAGAAGGCTGCATATTCTACCAATCATAGGAAACCTTTTAGTTATCGGTGTGGGAGAAAATCGCATTCATCTGATGACTGCTGGTTTAAGGATAAACATTGTAATAGTACAGTATGTAGGAACAAGCCAAGTAAATTAAATCATGTTATGGAAGACAACGATAGTTTGAATGAACTTGATAACATCGTTTCGATGAGCGTGGTGAATTCCAGTCCGACTACGCCATTACTGGTAACTACTGCAGTTAATAATAAAGACTTAATCTTTGAAGTGGACACTGGTGTAACATAACTGTAGTGCCTGAACTCATATTTAATAAAATGCTTTCTAATGTCACTATGCATAGTACAAATGTTGTGTTTAAAATTTCTACAGGCCAAAAAGTAAAGCCAAAAGGGAAAGCCAGGGTAAATGTAACATACAAAGGCCAAAGTAAATTGCTTGATATTAATTGCTTGTATATTAATTGTAACTGAAGCTCGGGATTGGTTAAAACATTTCAAATTGGATTGGGCTGATAGTGTAAATGATGTGGATTTAAATGTTGATATGATCTTAAAGAAGATGGCAAACTAGGCTTATTAAAGAATGTTAAAGCTGATATTGAATTAAGTGATAATGCTAAACTGTTAATAAGTAAATGTCGAAAGAATAATGTTAAATACTTGACACCTGTATTCAATGTGTTCACTGAGGCTTGACGTTCCGGACAAAAGAACCACATTTTTTTAACATGCTCCTTATGGTCATAGCATTCAATTTTTGGTAGGAACCACATCATCCGTGGTCATTATGGTGGTCATCTTGGATTTCAAAATGGTAGCCTTATAAAACCTATATTTATCTATAGCTCCACTTCTTATTCACTTTGAATTATAATTCTAATGTCTAAGAGTATGTTTATATGATCGAGGAATACCATCATAGCATTTTTGACCTGGTCAGATTGCCACAAATGGGTCATTTAAGGTCATTCAAGGTCAAATATTGTATGGTATCTTTAAAATTACGTAAATGTCAAATTTTACATAAAAATAATACCCAGGCTCTCAGAATTCAAAATTTTTACTATGAAATACAATATTTTATTCGAGGTAATTCTGGCGGCCATCTTGAATTTCAAAATGGCTGCCTCGCAAAACCTATATTTATCAATATATCGGATTTTAAACCACTTCCAATAAGAATTATGATGTCTAAAAATATATTTTCATGGTCAAGGATTTATAGCACTTGTGACATGGTCAAATGGTCATTTAAGGTCATTCAATTTCATTTTTCTGTTAAATACGTAGAATATCTTAATAGTTTTTACAGCAAAATCATACATAAGCCCACAAAATTCAATTTTTGATAGGAACTTTTTCATCAGAGGTCATTATGACAGCCATTTTAGGTCGGTGTACGGTAAGAATGGCCCCGGAAAAAATGGCCCAGAAAAAAAAGGCCCCGGTAAAAATGGCCCCAATAATCAAATTCTGTATTAAAACTGATTTTCTTGATTCAATATATGCATATTGAATCAAACAAATTGCCATTTAGAAGAAGAAATAACATTTAATGATAAAATATTCAAAGATAAATAAAAAGCCATGAATTACACTTTTTATTTTTTTTTCCATTTAAATGTTAAAATATAGCAACAACATAATCAATAAATCAACATAAATCATGCATTTATTAATACTAAAATAATTTACTTGCGGCCGATTTCAAAAATTTTCAAAAAATTCAATCTGTGTATTGGTAAACCCCACAAACAGTGGGTATGAACATCAAATTATTATTTTTTTTTTTAAAGAAAAAGAGAGTTCTACAATCATAATTATATGGTTTAGATGGGGTTGTGCAGTGTGTTTAGAGGTTTGTGGTGTATTTGCAAGTATTTTTTCATAAAAAATCTAAATTTTAACCAAAATATAGTTATGAATGTATTTAATTTTCTTATTGATATACCAAGTCAGTCAATCACAATTGAATTGTTTGATTTTCTACAGTGTTTTGGGAGGTTTGTGGGATTTAGCAATACCACTTAATCCTACCATAATCACCCTACCCTCACAATCACACGCCATTTTAATTCTTAGCATAATTGCCATACATAACTATATATAATTCTAAGCCTTCTAAGCCAGTAGTAGGCATTTGGATTTAGTGATGAGTAAAAACCAAGTATGCAACTAAATTAGTTGCTTAAATAAATGTATTCCTAATGATTCAGTTTACTAAAAGCAATACTTCTTTGAATAAACTCTAAGCAGACAATTTATTGCTAAGTTTGCGAGAAAGTAAGACTCTCCCTTTTCCCATACATGAACTTGTGAAACACACAATTGATCCACAAGCTTTAACTACTGTTTATTTGCATTGTTTATAACATGTAAAGTTAATTCATTTGATATTTAACAAAAGTGAAGTTTGTGGTTATCTATGAGTTGCATATTTTGGTAGTTGAAGTACTGTATACTGTATGTCATTCCTCTACTTTGTTAGCGAAATAACGTTTTTAAAACTTTTATTTCTACTATCAAAAAATGTTATTCAATGGCCATTGTTTTTCGATTATCTCCCAAAACATTATTTGTATCTGCTGTAATTGTTAAAAAAACAAATGCTTTTATAGAAATAAAAAAAAATCACATATTGATCTCAGTTCAAAGGAAAAAATAAAACTTATTTCTAAACATACAATTTTCACCTATAAACCTCTTAATTTCACAAGAGTGGGTTCTTTTCCAAACAAATACATCTTGCCTAATATTGTGTGTTTAGATTAGATTTTTTGCTTTAACTTTGGAAATTGAGATCATTTTAGATACTATTTCTGTATAAGCTAAATTTTTTTTTTCATATTAATGTAAACCTAATGGGTTTTGATAAATTTACTCTGCACTACGGAATTTCCAATAAAAAAAAAGAAAACTAATTAAAAAGACCATAGATTAAAAATAAGTAAGGCGTAACATATTTTTAATCTATGTTAAAGCATAACTATTTTTACATAATGAAATTTAGTAAATCAAATTATTATTTGTTGCTTTTATTTATTAAATCAATTAAGAACATAATCTCAAAACAAAATTTAATGACAAGAAAGATCAACGTTTCGGGTCCATCATGGAACCATTCTCAAGATCAAGTAAATTGAAAAAACTAAAAACAAAAATACCTAGCAGTGACAGGAAGTAAGTAATTAATTTACATATCAATAGGGCCTACTGTGTGGAGCCACAAGCTCCGTTCATATCCAACTATGGCGAGATAATTTTAGTGGATGAGCTAGAAGATCTCGCCATAAGTTTGAGTATGACCGCTCAAGTATGGCGAGATGAAGGCCACAACTCGATTAAGCCCGTCGAGTAAATTTATGTCGACTAACTTCTTAATCCAGTCTAAAGCCAGTAAACAATTAAACAGCAGGTGGCCACAGGTCATGAATACACCAATCAAATTGAAGCAAACTGACCTTCCATGCTTGCTGGTTAGCACGTTTTTTAGTTACTATCATAAACACCATTCAGAATTGACGCAGTCTCCCTGATCTGTGTACTTTAATTTCAACTAGTCTTATTTTGCAAATGATGGCCGAAAAGTCAGTAAAGAAACGCCATCTCTGGACGTATGCGCAGGAATGTGATTTAATAGATATCTGGAGGGAGCCAGAAATCGCCGAAAAAGTTGCAGATAAATTGTACCGTCAGAAGGCTGGTGTCCACGAAAGGATTGCAGAGAGAATGCGGGACTTAGGCCACAATAGCATAACATCGGCAACTGTTGTGACAAAGTTGAAAAATCTAAGAGCATATACCACAAGGCTGTGAGAGACGTTTTTATTCGTGGGATGGGCAAGGGGTCGGCCAATGTAATAAGGGATGACCCGAAATCGGCATGTCCACACTACCACGCGCTAAACGAAATACTTGGGGGAAAACCCAGTGTAAACCCTCCAGCTGGACTCCTCGGCCAGTCTAATCAACCACCGAGACCTAGGCCTAGCTTACTCCTATAGTCTCGATCTAGCATAAACTAGACGCGCGAAAATCAACAGTAATTACACACCATGCGATTCTACTTCCTCTCTAATGATGTGTTTTCTGAATTTCTGGTAGTCGAAATATCTCGCTCTAACCTTAACGTCGAACGCGATTAGTGGATTTAATTTAATTAACTTGGCAAGTAGATCAGCTACTTCATCTGGCTATAATCCCATATGAACCTAGCTAATGTGGAGCTAAGCAATAATTAGCCCTTCTTAGCAGATTAACTAGATAAACAGTTTGGCTTTGACTGAATCAGTTTGTTTGTTAAGTCATACCTCCTTGGTTAAGTGTAGGTTTCAGTTCTTTGATCCAAAGCATTTCTTTAATTAAGCAATCAAACTTGGATTTGCACTTAGATAAAACCTTGAAATAATTATCAGCTTCAGTAGCACTAATAAAATGATCTTTCAAATGTTGTCCTATGTTACCTAAACTGTGCATAATCATTTCTTATTTAAAATAGAATTATTTAATCAATCAGTAACTTGTTTTTTTTTAAATAAAATTAATTATTTTCTTTAAAAAGATATGCTACCCAAGGTGAGACTTTTTTTATACCTTTTTTGAAGAACTCGCTGACTATTGTACATTTTACTGTACTGTATATATGTATTCCTACTAAAAAGTTTCTAATACTAATTTAACAGCATCTTTTTTAACACATGCAATGTTACTATTTCTTAAAAGTTGCTTTGTAAGTTACAGTATTGTAACAATTTATTGCCAATATTATTATTACTAGAAATTGCAAGTGAAGTGCTGCGAAGTACAACTGCATATAAATGTTCTTCGAACAAAATTATTTATGCGAGTCAAGTGAAAATAATGAATATTAAAACTATTACAAATAATATGAGACACGACCCATTGTCTATATTAGAACACTTCTCATTGGGTAACAAAGTCGTAATTTTTCATTTTTGTCAAAAAGTGTCTATAGTGTGGTGAATTATGGTTTAGGTTTTTTTTATAAAGTTTCAAAAATTTCTATGTATGTGGAAAATGTAGTTGGTTACCAAAGTTTACAATTTTTATTTTGAAGACTGCATGGTCTAGGAAGTGTACATTTTTTATGGGGCAAGTTTCCAAGGGCGGGTTTTTTTTTAGGGGCGAGTTGACTGCCAAAGAGTGTTGCCAAAGTGCGAGCCAGCGTGTTATTTGATCACAAGTGCGAGACATATCACAAGTGTGAGCAACGTGACCACTGCTTGGGTATTTACCCAAGATCTTGGGTATTTTGAC
>NW_022717498.1:94149-95763 GCF_011630105.1 Anneissia japonica | reverse complement strand
CAAAACTCAACGAAGTGCACATAACATTGTTAATTGCTATAAACATGGGTTCAGAATTGTTTATTTGTGATTTGTGTTGCCATTGATCTTACCTAATTAATGCATTACATAATAAAACTTGATCACTGGTCTACTGATAACACTGGCCGACTGAGGGCGCATTTTTCTATATGTATTATCACCTCATGAATATTAATTTTAATAATTAACACAAACAATTACAATAAAAAATTGGTTTATAAATTAAACTAAAAGGGAAACTATACATGCGAAAAATACGTATTTTAATGTATTTTCAGGAAGCTTGGGTAATTTTGGGCAATTTTTGCTGAATCTTGGGTAATTTCGACCCAGACATTGGGTATATCAAAAGTTGTGAGTGGTCACACTGAGTGTGAGCCAGCGAGCCATGATGTCACGACAATAGATAGGGACGTTAGCCAGTTGTGCGAGGTATCGGCTGCGATTTGTGGAGTACAATTCAAAAAACAACTATAGGTCTAATAAGGAATTATTGTGATGTTAAATAGACAATGTTAGCTATCAAAGAGCGACGTTGTTTTTCATTGGGACCTTCGTCCCTTCAAGGCTAGGCCTATACCATCCTAGCTAGTCTAGGCCTAGAGTACGATAAGGCTAGCGCGACATGCGGACGTTGGTACGAGTAGGTTAGTGTACGCCGCCTAAAGTAATTGATTTTACCCGGCAGAACGAAAGAAGGAAACTCCGCTTTTCAGTCGTCTTAGGCACTCGTTTTTTGACAAACAATGACCTTTCAGAGGTCAAATTGCTGTAATGAATATGAATTGGCTGCTTCGCAGCAATTATTATTATTATTATTATTATCATTTCATAAAACAAATGAAATAACAAATAAACAAATTAAGGTTCCCATAAAATAAGGTTAACTGTAGTTTCTGATTACATAACTAAATAAACAAACCAAACCTTTAATATAATGAAGGAACTCTGTATTTATTCTATAAAATAGATGATTATTCCCAAATAAACAAGAGATAAATAACACATGGACTTTTAGACATGTTGTTTATATGGCATTTCAAAACAAAAGGCTTTTATTTATTGGCTAAAGCATAGATTCTCAACTAATAAAAAATCTTAAAAAAAAAAAATTGACCAATTGAATTGTACTTAGTTGTCATTTACACAATCAATTTTAAATTACAAAATTACATACATCCCAAACCACATCAGGACCTCCCCCCCCCCCCCCAATTTGACAGGTCGTCGGAATAAAAAAATAAAAATGTGACATGCCTGTCACATTCTTGAGAGTGTCATTTCTGGCCATCCAGAGGTTCCAATTCTTTAAAAAACAACAGATATTTAAAGGGGGGGTGCGGGGATGAAATAATTAATTTTTAATTTAAAATAGAGGGATGGGCGACCACAACGACGGTGACGGCACTCGATTTTGGAGCGCGGTATTCGAAAACGAGGCTCATGAACTGGGTCCCAAAAAAAAGAAACTGGTGCTACAGGATTTTGAGCTAGTGTTATAAGATAGGGAATTTCCTAAAATGTACCGACTTTCAAAGGCTTGCATTCGGTAACCCCATAAAAAATCGTGTCAAACTTTAGATATTCCAATGT
>NW_022717498.1:91178-94133 GCF_011630105.1 Anneissia japonica | reverse complement strand
GTTCTTTTCATTTATATGGGTTTTCACTTATGAAAATGTCTCAATTATGTGTAAAATAACGATTTGCCCCAGTTTTTATTTCGGAAATTTGCACTAGACAGGGAGTCAGCTGATTCACTCAACCATAACGAGCTGGTAACGAGATTAGCCAACTGATGAGAATGGTCGTCGCGAGCGGAAAATTGAAAAATTAGGACTGGCGAAAATATTCAATAATAATAGTAAAATAAGTCGAAGGCATTTTTGAAGAATGAATCTAGATATGTTTGCTGGTTTGGATAAGGAAGTCTTGGAAGTGGTGATCTTAATAGTGGCGTTAAATATGTTTGTTTAATACCAACTTGTCTTACCTGTGTAGGCATAGCCTAGCATTTAGTGCAGTACTGTATGTATGTAGAGAATACGGAATACTAACTGCCTGGCGCGACCTAGGCCCCTAGTTTAGGCCTAGGCATATACAAACTATAATAATATTTCAAACATTAGACAAACAATCAACACTATTTTAAATAAAGTGCATTAATTTACATGTTAATTATTAGGTCCATGGAACTATCTAGGACCTACTACTACTACTACACTACAGGCATTACTAAAATGCCAGTTTATTCGTCGTGGAATGTGGATGATGCCTTGAAAGCTAGCTCAAAATTTGCGCGGAAAATGGCTTGGAAAAATGTGCACAGAACTTAACTTCTGCATAATACATTGACAATGGTTATATACAGTATTCAGATTAGTTCAAAGACTAATTTTCGGCATTCTTCTTGGAAATATAACCACCCGCCTTAGGCGTGGCCCTGCTTGTTCCATGCTGGATCAAAAACTAGTAGAGGGTCAAATGTCCAGCCATTTTGATGGTCAAAATACAGGGGAAGTATTATTACTGTACATTAGAAAAGATTGAGAAAGCTATTGATGCGGATAGGCCAGCAAAGTTGATTTCAAGAACATTTTGTCGTTAAGTACAGTACAATGTTTTTTGTATCTTCCCCACTCTCGTCTCATACTTTAAAATTTTAAGCTAATACAGTATGAATTAGAATTTTGTGTACAGTAAATAAATGTAACTTTTTCTTCCCTATTCTTTACATTGGTATAAACTATAGTAACTATAAATCCATATATATAATATTTTGATAATAAATAGAGTGTGTAAAATGCAGTGATATATATTGTAATACCTGACTGCTTTAATCTGTGTACAGTAAAACAATTTTATATTAACTGTGAGAAAATACACTTGTAATAAATTATTTGCAATGTACAAGGATGATAAATTGTTTCAAAATATTTATTTAATAACACCAGTAGTCTTGAATTTACTGTATGTACCACAATAACTAAGTGAAGCACCAAAAATATGGATGTTGAATATCATCATGAAAGAAGAAATCTTGGCTATGCTAAATAATACAAGACGATCAGACATGATAAATAGAGCAGTGCAGTTAAACTTGCCTAAGACGACTAATAATATACTCTAATAATTTCTAAGTCGATCTAATTTTACATGCCGAATTGTTGTGTTTTCCATTACCGTAAGTGCAATTCTCAATGGCATTTTGGATATGACATAGGCAAGTTCAACTACTGTATTTTAAAATACTAAACAAAAAATGGTGTACAGCAAAAAAATTGAAGCTTTTTCTTAAATTCCAATACCAAATTGATCAGCAAGCAGACATAGGCATAATCCAGACATTAAAAAAATAAGCAGTTTCATAGAATAACTTTACACAAGACTGTACAAAGCCATTTTGTTCCTGTATATATTGAGCCACATTTTCATACTGTACTATCAACTTCGCACATTACATATTTCAAAATTAATCCTCACAATTGTTTTCTAAATCTGGGTCACATATTTGCTTCAAAAGGATTACTATACTGTAGAATGGGATTATAATACCATTTAATAATATTAAAGATATTTTGCAAGTGAAACAGGTACAGTAATACTGGTACAGTATTTATTTATTATAAATTTGGCATGCAATATATACCAGATGCTGCAATATAAACCAGATGTGTAAAAAACAAAAACTTAAGTGTGTGGCATTTCAGTATCTTCAGAAAAAAAAATCACTAGATAAATCATTTTAATTTAATTCTTTGGAAATACTTGCTGCAGAGCTCTGAGCATCGCCACCTTCTGCTAACCATGGATTGGACATGTCCATTTCATCATGTCCACACAGATGGAATTGTTTGCATCACATCCATCTGAGCCAGTCATTTGCTCCTATTGAGGAATAAATACAGTAGTTACAATAATGCAAAACCAGGTTTGTTAAAAATAAAAAATGTTATCAAACATTGGCATTTGTTGCTTTATCAATAACATACCATACTGAGATACTTTATGTACTAATCTGGAAAGACATTCATCAATTGACGGTATTTTCAGATTTTTTAATTACTTGATTGAAGCCTTCCTGTCGGCTAGTGTGTAATGTATTATTGTTGTTTCTTAATCAAACTGACACACCATGCTGATATTTGTTTACCATTCCAATATACTGTATTTGTTTCATGTACTCTGGCTGAACAGTGATGAGATATTCACTTAATTTTCTTTTGCTCACCTTAAATTGTGTGTATAGCTTTCATTACAAGTTTCAGCAAACAACCAGAGTGTTTTTTGCTAACGTCTTGCTGGGTGCTTGTATGCTTTGTACCACCTTCTTTCGTAGATGCCAATGTTGGGTGGTTGTACTCATGGCAAATGTTGTGGTATGTTTGTCTCATCATGGCGACTGGCAAATACCTATGTGAGGAGAGTGTCATGTTTCGGCCTATCACATATCTTGTCCTACAAAAATATATATGTATAATATTTTATTTGAATTGCACATTTCAACAACAGCTGAAAGTTAGGTTTGGAGTAACATATGCATCATGTTATTATTTAATGGGGCATTATTGTTGTATAGCCTAGCTTCTAGGCCTACA
>NW_022717498.1:85802-91147 GCF_011630105.1 Anneissia japonica | reverse complement strand
TATCAATAATAATCTTATTGTTACAGGAATTGGTGTTGGCTCTGATGATATACTGTAGTGTTATAGCACATCACCTTTATTTAGACAGTGCATTTTTTAGACATTTAGGCCTAGGCCTAGACAGTTTTTCATAGGACCAGGCCTATAGTATATTATTATTAGTAGGCCTAAGGGCCTAGGTCTATTATTATTTTTAAAAAAATGCACTAGCACAATTAATGGGCGCTAATGCACTTTAGTACTGTAACACTTCTATCTTAAAAAATAGTATATTTACCTACTGTGCACTACTAACAATATCTTACAATGATTTTTCATCCAGTTCTGCCACTAACAACGCCAGATTTTAGCATTTTATTACTAGAACCACGGCTTTCAATGCCTAAACTATAGTTCCATCCTTCGTCTCCGTGTTCAGCGAAAATATGATGGCGAATTGGTGATCGAGCCTAATTCTGTTGCCAGAATTCAAACTATGTGTGTTGGTGTTGCCAGAATTAGTAAATCAAGATCAAGCGTCAGACTGAACTTATCTGTAGAGTGATGAGAAGTTCTATGTCTCGTGAGAGAAGGGAAATGGAAGACAGCACAAACATGCATACATTATTTAATGAAATAAATAAATATATGAAGGTCCTAAATGCAATGTCCTGGGTGTAATAATGACCATGATTGAAAATTGATCGGATTGATTGATTGATTAAGTGAATGAGTGGTTGTTTAGGTACGTGGATGTGTGAGTGACTGATTGCTTGATTAATTGATTGATTGATTTTAAAAAAAAAATAATAATAATATAATAATTTGATTTAATTTGAGTTTATTCAGAAAATCATTGCACAATTACATCGAAACATTGGTAAAGAAAAACTTATAGGCCTAATAAAAAATTAATATCAAACAGAAAGCACAAACAGTAGCATTCTACTCCAGCAGAATACCGGTACATTTTTTTTCTAACCTGGTTGGGATCCATACCATACGTCTTCTATGATCACACAATTGTTTTCAATTCAAGCAATTTGACGGTAATGTGTTGTAGTTCAATATGTAATGAAAGTGTACATGTATCATTTCACACAAAAAATAAACGCCTCTGTCAAAACCCATTCTCAACAATAAACATCGAAACAAATTGTCCAACCGGGATTCGAGCCAGACACCTTCTGCTGTCTATAAACGGTAAAGAAGAGGAAATTGCGAGTTCGAAAAAATTCCCCAACAGAGATCCGAACCCGGGGGTTTCTGCTATCTGTCTTTTGTCTGTCTGTCTGTCTGTGTATGTATATGTATATGTATATGTATATATATATATATATATAACTGAAATAAACTATCGCAAGTATTACAAGTAGAGTGCTCAATGGTAGAGCAGATTGCCTAATGAAATTAGGCAATTTTATCTGAAGAGTGTCACATGTGTTGTTCCGTCCTAGATGTTGCTATGGATCTGAGATAAGAGGTTCACGTTCAGCCAAAGTTCGTTACCAAGTACGTTCATTGTTCTGAAGTGAAGGCGTATTGTAAAAACTATCTCAGATCCATGGCAACGACTAGGACGCGCTCCCAAAAAGTGCACAACCCCAAAAATAGCGGAAAACGATATCTTATTAGTATAAGATCTTTGATTTGGGGGCAGTTAAGTTGTAAGGGTTGTCAAAGATCTTATAAATACAAGATAGCGTTCTCCGCTAATTCTGTAATAGCGTATGAACCTTCTTGCTAAGTTGAAAACTTTTGAACCTTGATCTCTCTGACCATAGCGTACGCCGCGCGACTTTACGTTTACGCGTAAGAATTAGAAGCTTCCGATTTACAATGCGCCCTGTCTTTAGAACATAATGAACAAGTTAACGTACTTGGTAACGAAATTTTGCGTAACGCGAACACCCTATCTCAGATCCATGGCAACGACTAGGACACACTCTCCCAAAACTAATTATTTTCTGTGCCAAATCAAGGCAATAGACCTTTCCGGAGTGTCAATCAAACTTAACAACTGACCAATCAGAACAACGCTAGGAATGCGCGCCGTCTTACAAACACACGTGTTGTCCCACAAACGCACATGTTCGCGTATGTTTTAACACCGCCGTCTTGTGGGACCTTAGCAACAATATCCAAGGGGCGGAGCTTAGCGGAAAGGTCCATTAAACACGAGGACGCACATCTCTGGCATCGACATTCTAGGCGCACGTGCGTCCCTACACGCTGAACGTCACAAAAATCATAGCAACCAGACCATAAACCGGCCGTCAGCGTACGTGACGATTTACCCACGCACGTGTTAGTTGCCTTGTTAGTCACGCGTCTTGCGGTGGTTACAAAGACCTAATGATATTTTGCACTAACATTCGACTGAAACATGTTCTTCATTTCAACATTAATTTTACCAAAATTGTGGTGAATTGTCGTTCATGAGATTCACTTCGCAGAAAAAAATTAATGAATGTTCTATATATACTCAAATTGTTCGTTTTCGGCACCTTATGCCAACATTGTCAAAATGACAGATTAATGTTACATAAGAATATGAAATTTTATAAAATTCGTAAATTTTAAATTGCTATTACTTTTCATTTTCTTGGTCAATTTTCACAAATCAAATTGTAGTTTATAGAAGCATTTAACAAGCTCGCGGTCAAAAAAAAGCAATGTAACAGACATTGCGAAGTACCCAAAATTAATAGAATATAAACTAAAACCATAAAACGAATGGCACGCATAGACAAATGATTGACGGCTGTAATCGCAACTAGTATCGGATTTTCGATGCCACAGTAAAGATCAAAGGACTGTACGCACGCGCTATGTTCGAGAGCGGAGATGTGCGTCCTTCTGTTGAATTACTACGTTCAGTCCATAGAGATATAATAAGAATACTAGAGTGCTAACAGCAATGTATTCAATGTTCGAAATACGCAGAGCTGTGTGTGTGTACCATCCAAGATGGCTGCCATAGATTCAGCCAATCAAATTTCCCCTGAGCACTATCATTTTCAATTGCGCCCTCAACTTACACAGAAAGTTCAGTACAGCTAGTTTACCCGTATTTTGAAACTCGAGCGTTGCGGTGTATGGGTTGTAATGTACACGAATTTAATTCTTTTTAATATTTGAATAAAATGCTCTACTTGGCCTCTTTTTGGCTACGACAGTTTAATAATTTGTCATTATCAATACTAATTATCATTAATGAAATAATATTCAGTCAGAGGGCTTATTTATGGTAATAATATGTATACTAAGCCTGAAGGTGGCGCCTTCCTACGGCAGCCATCTTGGATGGTACACATACACATCTCTGCATTGCTCCGCCATCTTGTCAGCACTCTAGTTGTTTAATAGCTCTATGGTTCAGTCAAAGAGTATAATTAGAACAAGAGAGCCAACAACGCTCATTGAGAGCGTAAAAAAACGATACGCCCATACGCAGCTAGTGTAGGACGCCAAATAACACTTGTATGTGTTTTATTACCCAGTACTCCACCGCGCACGGTCGGTTTGTCTGTTTATCTGTTCTCCACAAGATACTGTACTTTTGTTTTCTGCCAAAGATCTTATAAATACAAGATAGCGTTCTCCGCAATTTACGCGTGCAAATTCTGTAATAAGGCATGAATGGCGCCCTCTTGCTAAATTGGAAACTTTTGACCTTTGACCGCTATGACCATACCGTACTGTGAACAGCAGAACAGGAACCGTCTCAAATCCATGGCAACAGATAGGACGCCCTCTTCCAAAACTGATTACTTTTTCTCTTTGGTATAATAGCGCATGAATGGCGCCCTCTTGCTAAATTGGAAACTTTTGAACCTTGACCGACTCTTCTATTTGTTACGCGTAAATCGCGGAGAACGCTATCTTGTGTTTATAAGATCTTTGTTTTCTGCTTACTGAGTTTATAGCGGGCGTACTTCTACCGCGCTGCGCAGCGCTGCACTGGGTAATAAAATGAATATACAACCGTTAGTGGGCGTCCTACACAGGAGTGACGTTTCTACAAACGGGACTTTGCACTCTTGTTCTATTTGTACTCTTTGGTTCAGTCCTGAGAAATACGCCAGGCGTATCTAACGCCGGGCGTATGTTAATCCATGGCGTAACTAGCGAGATGTCTAGACTGGGCGATTAATGAACGCCAGCGTAAATATTCGCGCGAAATATTCGTATTCGTATTCGCGCATTTTATTTTCTGTTTACATCCAGATTTATTTTGATTGGTCAAATCTTGGCTGAACTCAAAATCACCGATGCGTGACTCGTAAATCAGTGGCGTACGCTAATCTGGGGTCTGTTGCTGGGTTACCGTACGCCAGTGATGGCGCGATACTGGCATTCGCTAGTACGCCATGCACAAGTTCACACCACTCGATTAACGTTACGCTAGCGTAAGGCTATGTTCAGACACAACGACTTACGCTAGCGTAATGTTAATAGAGTGGTGTGAACTTGTGCGCGGCGTAGCGAACGCCAGTATTATCGCGCAATCACTGGCGTACGGTAATCCAACAACAGACCCCAGATTAGCGTGCGCCACTGATTTACGACAGTCACGCATCGGTGATTTTGAACTCAGCCAAGATTTGACCAATCAAAATAAACCTAGATGTAAACAGAACATAAAATGCGTAAATTACAAATACGAATATATCGCGCGAATACTTACGCTAGCGTTCATTAATCGCCCAGTCTGGACACCTCGCTAGTTACGCCATGGATGAACGTACGCCCGGCGTTAGATACGCCTGGCGTATCTCACAGTAAATGTGAGACAGGTTAAAAGCCTATGTGTAATAACTGTTGGGTCTAAATGAAATAAAGGTCTTTAGTATAACAATTTTTGGGGTCTTCAAATGCTAATGTGTAATAGTTTTTGGGTCTAAATGTAATTAAGGTTCCAAGTGTAATAATTTTGGGTCTAAATGTAATAAAAAGGTTCTAAGTGTAATAATTTTTGGGTCTAAATATAATAAGGTTCCTGAGTGTAACAATTTTTGGGGGTCTTACTATACAAATCCTAATTGTGTAATAGTTTTTTGGTCTAAATGTAATAAAAATTTTCTAAGTGTAATAAGGGTCTAAATGTAATAATTAGGTCCTAAGTGTAATAATTTTGGGGTCTAAATGTAATAAAGGTTCTAAGTGTAATAATTTTGGATCTAAATGTAATAAAAAGGTTCTAAGTGTAATAATTTTTGGGTCTAAATGTAGCTCCTAAGTGTAATAATTTTGGGGTCTAAATGTAATAAAGGTTCTAAGTGTAATAATTTTGGTTCTAAATGTAATAAAAAGGTTCTAAGTGTAATAATTTTTAGGTCTAAATGTAATAAAGGTCCCAAGTG
>NW_022717498.1:70838-81431 GCF_011630105.1 Anneissia japonica | reverse complement strand
ATTCCGCTCCTTGGTTTACGAAAGTCACGTGGTACACACCGTCCATTTTGTTTCATAATCTTCCCGATGAACACATGCAAAGTATATGTGCTGTCTCTTATACACATCTAGATGTGTATAAGAGACAGGTTTAGTTTTGGCCTTCCTGTTTATTTGTTTAGGCTGTTTATTCTAATCCCACCTAGCCTAGCCTATTGTTTCTAATCATGCTTGCATGAAATTCTCACTTTATACTATCTGGCTTTTTCAACCCTCACTCACGGTATACGGACATAAACCACCCAGGACATAAACCACCCAGGACATAAACCACCCAATTGGAATATACCATTGTTAAAGTAGGTGGGCAACAGGGTGAACAATTTATCTATTTTATCTAGCTTTACAATAGGACTTAATTTGCTATTGTACACTCCTATTATACGCCTTTAATTCATTCATTTTTTCTGACAACATGCATGTTGGTTAGTAATCATTGTAGATTTTAGTAATCACTGTGCTTAAAGTTTAATTTTTTTTAGTTTTCTAAATTTATTTTAATTTTTAAAATGACTTATATTAAAAATCACTTTCAATTAAATACTTCCCTTTAATAATAATAATAATTTTATTTTAGTAATCACTGTGCTTAAAGTTTAATTGTTTTAATAGGTATATTTTAGTTTTCTAAAATTATTTTCTAAAATTATTGCACAATGGGTAAAAATAAGAATATAAATGACTAATTCTATAAAAAAAAGTATTTACCATACATGTATATGGTTTACAAATTGAATTCTTAATAATTATCATTAATTTACATTTACAGTATTTATATTATATAACTGAGATAATAATTTGAATGTCTTGAATTCTTAATAATTATCATTAATTTACATTTACAGAATTTATATTATATAACTAAGATAATAATTTGAATGTAAATGTATCCATCACTAAGATCTTACCATTTTATCATTTTATGTATTGAATCGCAGCAAAACCAGTATTATACAGTATTTCAATAGGACTCATTTCTATAATAATAATTACAAGCTAAGATATTTGATTGAACAGGTTATTTATTAATTAACAAAATTAAATACTCCATTAATGTACTTTAATAGAGTATACTTTACTACAATAATGGTATTTGTCTAATATTTAGTATTCTAATTTGTTTAAATTTAGTATTTTTATTTAATAATAATAATAATAATAATAATAATAATAATAATAATAATAATAATTTTCACCTATAAACCTCTTAATTTCACAAAAGAGTGGGTTCTTTTCCAAATAAATACATCCTGCCTTATATTGTGTGTTTAGATTAGATCTTTTGCTTTAACTTTGGAAACTGAGATCATTTTAGATACTATTTCTGTATAAACTAAATTTTTTTTTTCATATTACTGTAAACCCAATGGGTTTTGATAAATTTACTCTGCACTATGGAATTTCCAATAAAAGAAAGAAAATTAATTAAAAAGACCATAGATTAAAAAAAAGTAAGGCATAACATATTTTTAATCTATGTTAAAGCATAACTATTTTTACATAATGAAATTTAGTAAATCAAATTATTATTTGTGGCTTTTATTTATTAAATCAATTAAGAACATAATCTCAAAACAAAATTTAATGACAAGAAAGATCGACGTTTCGGGTCCATCATGGAACCATTCTCAAGATCAAGTAAATTGAAAAAAAATTAAAAACAAAAATGCCAAGCAGTGACAGGAAGTAAGTAATTAATTTACATATCAATAGGGCCTACTGTGTGGAGCCACAATGGAGCTAAGCAATAATTAGCCCTTCTTAGCAGATTAACTAGATAAACAGTTTGGCTTTGACTGATTTGTTTGTTAAGTGTAGGTTTCAGTTCTTTGATCCAAAGCATTTATTTAATTAAGCAAACTTTGATTTGCACTTAGATAAAACCTTGAAATAATTAACAGTTTCAGTAGCACTAGTATAATGATCTTTTAAATGTTGTCCTATGTTACCTTTACTGTGCATAATCATTTCTTATTTAAAATAGAATTATTTAATCAATCAGTAACTTGTGTTTTTTTTAATGAAATTAATGATTTTCTTTAAAAAGATGCTACCCAAGGCGAGACTTTTTTTATACCTTGTTTGACAAATTCGCTGACTATTGTACATTTTACTGTACTGTTTTTCTTGTGCTCGTTAGCAATTTAGATTTATTGTTGATGTTATCCATGACAGTAATACGTACCGCGAAATGCCAGGCCTCTGAAAGTCCCCATAGTTGGTATTCGCCACGTTATTGGAAATTTTTATTTCAAATTTCGCGAAAATTGTTTATAACATTCCATGCAAGTTCGTCGTTCAAAACTGGTGCCGAATCAATGTTTTAGAGCGTCCTATCAGAGCCATTAATAATAATAATATTAATAATTGGCCCCAAATATAGTAATAGTATCTAATAATATTAATAATTTTTAAAAATACTTAGACCTACTCCCAGAGCTACTCATAGGAGCTAAAAACTAATTTATTTTAGTTCTCAAATATGCATATTCTTTATGTTGATTTATTAATTAAATTTTTCTACAAGGTATTTTACAAAATTTATTTTGTTTTTTTTTTCTTGAATTTTATAATTGAGGGCCATTTTTTATTTCTTGATTCAATTCTTGCTTATACAGTATTTAAATATTTGAAGATTAAAAAAAATATATATCATTTCTATTACCGAATTTTTCATTGGGGCCATTTTTACCTACCTGTCATATGGGGCCATTTTTACCGGGGCCATTTTTTCCGGGGCCATTTTTTCCGGGGCAATTCTTACCTACATTCGAAAAAACAACGACGCTGTGATGGTCAGACAGACCAAGCGGTGATTCTCTTATAGGGCCTCATAAAATTCACTCATATTAGTTTATATCAAATCAAGTGATGTGGCATCTCTGGTTGCGACCTTAACAACCTGTTTTAAGGGATACTTCAGAAGCAGATAGTCTCTCATTTTGTTAAAGTCACATGTGACGATAATACCTGTTTCAGGATGTTTGCAACATATATGGCCTAAACTTTGTGTTATGTGGGAAGGGAGTACTCAGCCGGCCTTGCGTGCACAAGTTTACGACACTCCCTCGATCTAGAATGTGGGTTATGTAACACCAGCAGGTTCGGTTCTCTTTGAGCTAGTGTGAAAACAGCTAAAAAATAACACGATCACAATACTTTAAAAAAAAACACCACAGAAAACTTCCACAAACCTTCACGGACGAATTAAACACAACAATCAAATCAGATTAAGGTAAAAAGCACAATTTTAAGAGGAAAATAATCCTTTCCTTAGCTGCCTGGCTCCTCAAGTGCATAATAGTTCATAATGGTACAACAATTAGTGTATTCTATTTGTATTAAGGCCCAAAAAATTGTGCTACAGTTGATTACTGATAAAAAATGATTTACAAATATTACTTAGCAATGGCCTATCACAAAATGCTGAGGCTTAGTATGAGGCTATTTAAATCCTTTCTATCACTTTTTATAAATTGGGACTACTACTATTCCATAATAATCAGTGATTATTTTTGACAAGACCATGGGCAACAAATTGGCTGACACGTAATACATACTCCACTGTCATTCTCATCCTCACTGAAGGACCAAGAATGCAGTAAACAGTAGCTGTGGAAGCAGCAATGTGAACTATTGTTTACAGGCCCTAAGGAAAAATTACAAGAGCACATAAGGTGCAAATATCTGTTGTTTTGAGCTGCAGAATGAGGCCTTGATTTATTCAATAGTTGGGGTTTATTGACAGATGTAGAAAAAATTCCTACTGGAAACAATTAAAAAAATATACCAAACAACATCACTTGACAGTTCTTCGAATATTTCTCCAAGGGTGATGGCATATGGCATGCCACTTTTTTGAATCTCTATTATAAGTGAAAATTGAAAAGATAGGATTTTTTCCATTTTATTCTACTACTGCTATTGCAGATCAAGAGCAACAACTTGCAACAACAGTGAGCTAACTCACTTTCACTTGATCCCAACAGCTGTGTCTTGTGTTCATATGTGTTGATTTAATATGCTGATTCATTATTCTCTCATTAATCAAGCTATCGTAAATATGCCTATTAAAGTATTATTAATTCATTAAAGTATTATTCGAGCTTTGTTATTATTACTGGTATTATTATTATTATTTTAGACCTAATGAATTATTGATACAATAATGTGCTCTATCGTTCAAAACATCCATTTTGATTAATTAAACAACAGCTTTTTGAATGTGGTATTGCCAATAGAAAACTGCAGTTTTTTGGCATTGCGGCTGTGCCAATAGAAAACAGCAGCTTTATTCGCAATGCGGCAATAATGCCAATAGGAAATAACAGCTTTTTTCACACCGTGGAAGTGCTGATAGAAAACAGCAGCTTTTTTCGCACTGTGGCAGTGCCAATAGAAAACAGCAGCTTTTACACACTGCGGCAGCGCTGATAGAAAACAGGAGTTTTTTTTCGCACTGCTGCATTGCCGATAGTATCAGCCTGTAACAGCAGTAATTATGCAGTTGGTAAATAAAACATAATTGACACTTAAATCTAATGATATTTAATGTTATAACATTATTTTCATTGGTCGCTATTTTATTGTATAAAAGAAAAAGTATTTAGACAAATAAAGAAAATCATGAAAAGAAAGAGGATGAGAGTTATCACAAAAGAGAAAACTTAAACATAATTATGACATGCTATTAAATGCTGATGCATTTGGATGATTCTACTGATATCAATGGATAAAATAGATAAAGATGACGGTTCAACAGCAAAAAAAAAAAGCAAAAAAATAAGCATTGTATTTTACATTACATAGTGGCTTTGGTGCTTAATAATTTGTTGTGCCTTGATTAAGAAAATTAATGTTATGGTATAAAAATTCAGGTCACCATTGATTTCTTGATAACAGAAAAAATCATGAATTTATATCATTATCAAGCAAACATCCAAGTTACTTTACACAGAGCTTTTTTTTTAAATTTCTTTATCGTGTGACAAATCTTAAAATATTTGATTTAACTCTGAATACATAGCCATTGAGGATAAATATCTAGTCAATTTGGTACCATGGACCTCAATTATTAAAATAATCTGTGGTTAATGTTCAAATACATTTCCAAGAAACACAATCTGGTGTTATACGCCAGAATTACTAAAAATAAAAAAAACAATATAATAATAACAACATTGAAATCTTTAAACACTCACTTTCACTTGGTCTCACTAGCTGAGCCTTGTATTCATCACTTGACAGTTCTTCAGATGTTCCTTCAAGGCTCATAGTGGATGGCACATCAGGCATGTCACTTTTTTGAATCTCTGTTATAGCTGTAAATTAAGAAGGATATGGTTGTTTGTTTTAATCTACTGCTACTGCAGAGCATGAGCAACATCAACAACTACTACTATGATAGTGAAATAATTAAACTCATATTCACTTGTTCCCACTTTTTAGCTTTTTATCATTATCGTTGCTTTTAGCCATGGAACAGCTGAATATGTTCTGGAGGGGTTAGTGGATGGCATATCTAATGTGTAATATTTTTGTCTCCCTATTGCATGTGGAAATTAAAAAGGATGTTTGATTTGAAAAGACGTATATTGCTGATCCGCAAAGAAACCAAAATATATTATTTAAATATTTAAACTCACTTTCACTTGATCCCACTAGCTGTGTCTTGTGTTCATCACTTGACAATTTTTCAGATGATCCTTTAAAGGTCATGATGGATGGCACATCAGGCAGATCACTTTTTTGAGTCTCCATTATTGCTGAAAAATAAGGGTAATATATGTTTATTTTATTATTTAATTTATTTTTATTTTATTTTAATTAATCCCTTCTGGTCACCCTAAGCCTGCTGACACTTGATTTTACACCTTGTATAAAAATGGCCCCCATTTTTTTAAATGGTCGCCAAATTTATCAAAAATGTGCATAAAAATGGAAATAAATAAACTGCAGATACAATTTTAGTGTCTAAACTCATAATTTCAGGCAACATTCTAGACAGATAAAAACTACTGTCACTCAACATATGCAAAAACTGGTGTTAATTTGTTTTAAAAGTACTGTAACTGCAAAATATACTTAATGTAGAAAACTGGATAAGTATATAAGCTACTAGTACAGTTTGCTAGTTTGTCAAGGGGTTCATGTTTAATTTTTGGGTGTTCCTGTTTCATGCTTGAATGTACTTGTTCCTTTACTGTTCACTTCCGTCACAGTTTATAATAATAATAATAATAATTTTGGCTTATATAGCTCATTATGCTAAAGCCTCAATGCGCTTAACAATAAAAATAAATAATGCTAGGAGAAATTTAAGAAAAGTACACGTTTAAAAGGTAAGTTTTTAAAGCTGCCTCAAAATCAACAATGGAAGTTGCCTGTTGGATTGTAATAGGCAAAGCATTCCAAAGAAAAACAGAAGCCCAAGAAAAAGAACGATTACCATAATGCTTTTTTGATGGGCGAATAGAATATTTATTACATTTTATCATGACTTATTAGAGAATAAAACATAAAATAAATAAGGAAACATGATAAATAGGAAAAGGTATCCAAAGCAAGCTTTAAACAAAATCACAAAAAAAAGTATACATAAAAATAACTAATTCATTAAATCTTGTGACAATAATTTATCTAGTAATAACTAGTATGCATAAATACCTCCTCAATTGAAAATTAAACATGTCAGTGATTTATCTGTATATTATATTTCCTAATTATTATATTTTTATTTTATCTGCCAATAAAACAAATAATGAATTAAAGTTTATGATAGTACCCTTTGTATGGAGAAACACCTCAAGTGATAATTAAAGATGTTAGTAATTTTCTATACTAACATCTTTTTTCCATACCAAAATTAATATCATAAGCTTTAATTCATTTATTTGTTTTTATATATTTTTGAATTATCTAAATTTGTTTTTTTTATTTATGATCTATCATACATTAGCTGTAAGTCCTTTAATATTTTTTTCTCATTAAAGAAATTAAGAATGGAATGCCAATTAACTTTGGTATGGTGCACACCAAGTGCAATAAAAAAGTTTATGGCCTGGAACCCAGGCTCTTACTGTAATTTGCTATTAAAGGTTGATGTAATTTTCTTTTGAATGGGTGATTCTTTTAGATGGCTATTACCAGTTTGTACACAATATTTGTTCTGAGATGTTAAATACTAGATTGATTGAATACTAACATTTTAATGAGATAATTGCTTCATGTGTATTTGAGGCTAAATTCACTAAATGAACCGTTCAAAATTAGGTTAATTTAAGCCCATTAAATGTATAATTGTGAATTTTATGAAGGAAAAGATACAGTTTCATAAAAAAAAATAGGCCTCACCTTTTCTAGTCTCTGTATGAAGTGATCATAGGACAGAATTTTTAAAGCCTAATATTGCCATATAAAGTCTGTCTTAAACGTAATTTGGATGAATGCCATTTTAAATATGCAAATTAGGCACTTAGATGAAAAAACTGGAGGATCTACCAAGTTCTCTTAATCAGTGAGTTCAAAATAAAAAAAAATCAGCTGGATCCCAGCCTCTACGGCAAAATGCCAATTGCATCATAATTTGCTTTGGTGCTGGAACCAGATAAAAGACTTTATTTCATCTGCCTAAATTGCTAATTATACAATAACAATTGTTGTGGAATGCCCTTTTTTTTTTAATGAGCTTGAGAATTGATAATTTGAGAGATTGTAAAGAAAAATTACATGAGCTATTGCATAGGATATAAGTCTCCCATATAAAGCTTCTCGGGATTAAGAATTAGGACAAGCTTTCTTGGGCTTCCCATGTTTCTGAGATGGTTGCTAGAGCTTCAAAAAGGTTATTTTCCTTATGTATTCTAAAAAGAGCCAACATTGGGCTTAATCGACTGGTTAATTTCGTTGAATAAGATTTTTCGTTGAGTATTATTTTCATTCGACTGGTTTGTAAAATAGACCTCGTTGACAACGAACAATGAACGTAACCAGAGTGTGTTAATCAGCGTTAAGTTATCCACATGACCAAAAAAAAACACTTGAGTTAATATAATTACTTCCTTTATTTTTAATGTGTTGAGTACGGTCGTATATTCGAGATGATGTTACCCTTACAGGTAATATGCCTCTGTTTGTTCCTGCTGACACTACATCTGCATGGTCTGGTTGCCGCTATTCCAAGATGGTTAATTCTGGAGAAAAAATCTTTGATCGGAATTGCTGTACACCGTTGGCCAATTTTATAAAATTCGCTAATTGTGTAAATCATATCTTTTTAATGCTGCTTGGCGCTTCCAAAAGGATCATATTACTGTACTGTTGTTTCTGGTAAAGATATCTACATCACAATCAGACAATTTTTTTAATGCCATTTACCATGAGTATTAGTCCAGGAAAAAAATGAGTTAGGGGGAGCGGAATGTTAGAAGCAATAAACATAGCTAAGCTGCAGATACGATTTTAGTGTCTAAACTCATAATTTCTAGACAGGCAACAACCCAGACATAATATAACTACACGTCACTCAACATATGCAGAAACTGGTGTTTATTTGTTTTAAAAGTAACCACAAAATATATTTAAAATATACAAAACAAGAATAAGTATATAAGCTATTAGTACAGTTTGCTATGTAATGAAGCTATATTTTTATGCAAAAATAAATTTTACTGACTAACTTTATCATTTTTGGTGCGCTGAAATTGAAAAGGTAGGTGACATTTTTTCTCCCATCATCAGCTGCCATTTTGAATTTCAAGATGGCTGACGCACCACATAAAGCATGGTCATGATTAGTGTCAATGGAAAGGGAAATATACACTGATCATTTATTTTCATTACACTTAAACAACATAATACATATTTACAGAGATATAGACCAATAAAAGTTGTCGTGTTTGATATCATTTAAAAGCTTTGCCAATGGTGAGTAATGTTTTACAGTGCATAGATATCAGAAACTGTGCAGTTTTTCATATACAGTATTGTCCCGTAAATTCCTATTATGGCATACTATATAAAAATCAAACAGGATACAGTTGTGTAATGCTCATGAGCTCTCGTGGGAGGGGGTGGGGATGGCCTCTCATATAACTAACTAGCATTTTACTATCAAGCCTTAACAGTGCATAACACAAGTGCTTCCTGGGAGAAGTCCCAATTCAAATGGGTCCCGGAGATGCCACGGAGGTTGGTCCCTTCTTACTACTGTACTATCACTCTACTAAAACACTTTGACAATAGGTATCTTTTTCTATAATTTTCAAAAAAACAAAATACCCCAAACACACTCTTTGGCAGATTTATTAGAAGGGGTCTGCCCAACTATGACCTATCATTTTACTATAGAAGATTGACCAGATATGTAACACCTGTGTGCTTTCTAAAGAAACGCTTAGTTAGTTAAATGAACTACGGATAGGCCAAGGTCCCACCCCCCCCCCTCACCCACACTTACTTCATGGTGGCCAATGCAAATATGTTGTGTTTTCTTATTTATTGATGATTCTACATACAGCAAATACTCTGAACAATGGTATCATTATGTTACGTGCTATATAAATGTATATTTCATTGGCTGATTGATTTGTTAAAATTTCATAAACATTGTCTTTCCAGTGGTTAAAAAATATTAGAAGCACCTTGCACATTAGTAAAATGTTTTTGTTAACGAAGTGACCAGAGTGGGTAATCCCCCTACAGGTATGTGTTAAAGCAGTGACGGATCCAGCACGGGACCATGAGGGCCCGTTCCCAACCGTCAGTCAAGCCGAACAATATAAAAAATGAGTTCAGTGGCGATCCAGCAGTGGGTGAAAGGAGATTTTGATTATTTACTACTTATTTACACCAACCGTGGTGGGGCTGAGGTGGGCGTGGCGGTGTTAACTTCATTTTGTGCCCCCCTCCACCTCATGAATATATTGATCTAAGTTCATCAGTGTAGCTTTGACAATACAAATAAGTATCTATTTAATAGGCTTTATTACAGTAAAACTTAAAATTCAGAGATGAACCAAAGTTTAATTTTGCCATAATAACTTCTGGTAATCTAATAGGCTTAAAAATACCAATATAATGACATTTGAGTAACAAAATCATTGATTGTTTTTAATAAAGTGTCACTTAGATACCACAAATTATGGTGTGTTCTGAAACATGATAAGGCCAATCTGAATAAAATGACCATCGTCCTTTAAGGTCCAATCGATGATTTTGTATGCTTTTATCATCTGAATATCCGAAATATTAGTAGGCCTATTATAATGTATACATTATTTTAACTGATTTTACCATGCAGTGTATAATATCTTGTATTTATAATATCAGTTTAGTTTTTGAGATATCTTGTCTAGGACAAAGTCTTTTAAATGCTCCTCACATCCACACCCTACTTAGGACAGTCACCAAAATGTAATAATTTCTTATTGGATTTATACCTAACACTCACTATGATTATCTATTATGTATGTGCAGCCGTTTTTGAGATATTTCAAACACAAGAAAAAAACTAAAACAGCAAACCCTTACACACACACACACACAAACATGTAT
>NW_022717498.1:51615-70786 GCF_011630105.1 Anneissia japonica | reverse complement strand
ATAATAATAATAATAATAACAATAATAATAATAATAATAACAATAATAATAATAATAATAATAATAATAATAATAATAATAATAATAACAATAATAATAATAACAATTCTAATAACAATAACAACAATAACAATAACAATAACAATAATAATAATAATACAGTACTTTTTCATAGGCCTGTGGCCTAGTTCAGACTAGGTGAATAAACCTGGCTCAACTCACCGGGTTTATCCACCTGGTAGTCTTAACTACTGTAGGTGGCTTATTTCAAGCCAGGCTGTGTTCCAATAGTAACTAGGCCTGGCATGCCACTGTGTTTAACTTTTCTAAGCCGAACTTTAATCGTTGCGGGGGGTCTTGCATTGACTATGACCAATCTGCATTCAATTACGTACGCTGTGAGCGAGCATACGTTTCGCAAACAATTTAAACACCTTTCCTGGTCACGGTTCATTATTATGCAAATGATCGCGCCTCCTGGCTAATCCCGCTAGTCTGAACGCCTGGCAAAGTTAAGCCGGGCTTAACGTTGAGCCGGGCTTAACTCAAGCCTGGCTTATATCCAAGTCTGAAAGTAGCCTGTGTATTTATATGATTTATTTTTTTAATTGCTAATGATGTTTTTGTTTATTAATGTAATACGTGTTACTATATCATTTATTCTCTTCATCTGTTTCCAACGTCATTTGAATATTTTTGGACATAAAAGTATTTCTTTACTAATGTCCGGGGCTTAAATTCTGAAATATGTGAAACTTTTCGTATCTTTAACATACAGTATTTATTTGTCAAAATTATTCTATGGTTTTTATAATTCTTTAATCATTTGATAGCATTAAAAATAATCATAATACAATATTTTCCATAGGCCATATGTATCAATATGATGTATTATGTTAATAATTGCTGACGTTTTATATTAATGTAATACATGTTATTTTATCATTTATTTGTTTCATCTGTTTCTAACGTCCTTTAAATACACCTGCTCTTCCTTTTTCGATTTCTTTCCTATAATAATAGTAATATGAAGTTCCTAAAAACCATCAGTTTTCATCCTCCGACTTTTGAAACCACACATATTTTGGTACTTATAAAATATTTAGTGTAAATTCCCGTTAGCAAGTAGTTCGCCTCTCTGTTTAGAGTTCACCTTTTGTGAAACGAGGCGAAATATATCTTTTGACACTACGGCCAACCCCTATTAAGGAGACACCCCTACTAAAGGGACAGGGACACTTTCTGGCTAATGGTCAAATCAATACATTTAACCCCCTATAATGGGGACACTTTTTTGATTGTATCAAAATAACAGTAGTAGTTCAACAGCCTGAAAACTCATTCCGAAATTATATTTTAACACCTTTTGAGTAATGAACTTAATCATCAAACCAGCAGTGGCAGACTGTAGGGTAAAGTGCAGGGTATGCTAGGCAGTGGCGTATCTAGGGTGTGCGAGGGGAGGGCATACTTGCCTCTCCTCTAGTGGCTCCAAATCTTGCTCAAGTAGTTATAAAATTCACCTCAATCACCTTATTTTGCGAGTTAACACCCCCCTTACCTAATCATCGATCCCCCACTTCACCTTTCCGCCCCCATCAGCTCCCATTCCATTTAAAGACCCCTATGCCACTGATGCTAAGGCCTGCTATTAGGAAAAGTTTGTAAGCTAATACATAGTATTATTATCATCGTGTATATGCCGTATCTATCTTGTACATAAAATAATAGAAAGCTCAATATTTAAAAAAAAAAACAAACAAATATTTGGTCATTAATATTGCACTCGAATCATGAAACAATATCGGGAACATGTACAGTAAAACCTTTGATGTTTGTTCATCATCATCATTATCATTATTAAAAGTGGAATGCTCAGATTCAAGTTTCAACATGATTACAATCTTCAGTATCACGCTTTGTTAAAATAAACCAATCAGAATCACCCACTTCCATGTCAACTTCATTTAATCTTTTTTGGCACCATGACACCCCTAAGATATCGATATTAGTGGCGGATCCAAGAATTTGAAATAGAGGGTGGCCGAAGAGGGACTTTTACAGATGGAGGGTCTATATTACCTCAGTCCCACAATAGTTGGGCTGAGGTAAGAAATTTTATGATTATGGCACCTCTAGATGGCAGAAAATGGCACTCTTAGACTAAAAATCTGAGTATAATTTTCTTTTCTTCTATAATTTGTTTAAAATTTGGAAATACTTGGGGGGGGGGGGTTACAAGAAATAACAGTAGCACACCCGCTTAATTTCAAAGTGCTAAATTTATTGGGGGAAAAAAAAACACGCTGGGGTAAGCCAGTAAATTTTGAATGTATAGCTAGTTTGAACTACGGTAAATGACCCTGAATCAATCTGTAATATTCGTGTATGTTATTTTGTTTTATATTCATGTAATATACTTACATTATTTTATAACGGTATCTTAAAAATAAACCAATCAGAATCACCCACTTCCATGTCAACTTCATTTAATCTTTTTTGGCACCATGACACCCCATACGATATCGAGATATCGATATCAGTGGCGCATCCAAGAATTTGAAATAGAGGGCGGCCAAACAGTGCAAACCACATTGGTAAGTATAGGAATACATGACACTATGTCGAATCCAAGAGTAATGTTTGGAAGCTTCTGGATACTTAGGTACTGTTTGACACATTGTAAGGAGACCAATGAGGAACTTATACAGAATACAATACAGAATGCTCTGGAGTTCTTTAATTACACAGACATGCCAACCCTACAAAGCACAAGAGGAGTCTGAAAAACTCCTGAGTGGAGTTTTGGAAATGTGAAAGGATTATTTGTAAGACATGGTACCAATGTGATCGGATTGTAAAGTGCAACTGTTTTTATTCACAATCAGTAATACTGCTGTGCAGAACTAGGCCCTAGGCCTAGGCAGAAAATCAACACCACACCGCCTACCATAGGCATCACCTACAGTAATTTTGATTTCAAACTGACAAGTGCCACTGACTGGATACTTTCCATTATTAACTTGCATGTTTGCGTGAGTTTTAGCTTCTTTTTTGGAGGAAGCTCAACACTACTACTCATTTTTCGAACCCTGCCTAGGCCTACATCCATATCGCACTCATCGGACTCCATTTTAGAAATGGTGCTTTAATAGACCGTTGTTACAAAATCAGTAGACGTGGTGCACTAAACGGTTCAGAGTGCATACAGTGCAACTCTGACTGTTGACATCAATTTGGCCAATGAAATTTTTTTTCTTGAAATCAGTAAACCGTGGAGCGCTGTTTTCAGGACGAAATTAAGTGGTCTTGTTCTTATCTAAATCATAGGATTATCATTTTTATTCGGGTATGCGTGGTTTATTTCCCAAAAAATTGCAGTGCATAGTTTTGCTTAAATAAACAGAATAACTCCGCCAAAATCGGAGTGGCTGGCATGTCTGATTCACTGTGTAAACAATCAATTTAAAGTGATAAAAAGATTTATTACACACATTAACACAGCAAGGTTCTTAATCGATAAAAGTAATACTGTTGCTGCTATTGTTAAAGCTGTTAATATCAGCTTTTGAGCAAGCGAAACTGCCGAGCGGTTAAGGCAGGGGCAACGTGACCATAACCAACAATATTGGCAAGGGTTCGTGGCCGGCTCGCTCCAATAATTCTGGTGGTGGAACATGCTTCTCGGATAAGGACTATAAACCATAGGCCCTGTGTACACAAATGCTCATGTGCACTTTAAAGAACCCAGCACATCTTTCGAGATGAGTAGAGTGTATGTAGATTACGGCACCCCTGACTTAACCGCTCGGCCATTCAACTTGCTATCATTATCATAAGTATTATAATTATCAATATTACCAAGTATATTATTCTTACCAATGATCATACTATCATTACATTTATATGCATACAAGCGCATTAAAATTGATTAAAAAAAATTTACAGGTAATAATAAATCAAGTAGGCACTTGATAGAGTGTGTACCTCTGCTACATTTTAATACATGATTTATTTACTTTCTGTTATATTGGTCTTGATACTGATCTACTCACTTTGCATAATCAACAAAAAAATGGTGGTAATAACAACAAATAGCAGGGCTGCAATACTTACCACTCTCATTTAAGCCTTGCAAAATTTTATCAACAAAGTTCTCTTCACTGGTATTGATGACAGTAAATGATGCAAACTCAGGAGGTACAACAGAATCTTCTGAAATTTTGATTGGTATTATCTGAGCATCATCAAGAATGTTTTCTTCCAGCATTTTTACAACACTGTGTGCCGCATATTTAGAATATTCAGTCAAAGGTTTTGGTGAAAATGCAATGATCACTTTCCTGCTTCTTGCTATTAAATCATTAATAGTTTCAGGTTTGCTCAACTTCCAATGTCTGAGGATAGCAAACCTTAACTCTGGTCTTCTTTGAGTTAAGTCCACCACCAGCTGACTCTCCCATTCCATGTCATCACTTATGATGCATGAACCATACTGAACTACAAAAAAAAAAACAAAAACAAAAACAAAAACAAAACTGTACAATTACAGAATAATCTGAACTTGATTTTGAATTATTAACTTACTTTATATATTAATGTAATAGTGGATTACACCGCTGAGTAGAGTCTTCAAGCAAAGATGAATAGAAAAAATTAACATACTTAAAGGGTGTTAGTTTCATGCATTTTAAGTGTATCATAAATCATACAGTAGCTATTTTGTCTGTCGTGGGATATCTTTTGTAGTTTTGGGAATAGGGTCATCATATTCCATCTACTGATGATACTCACAAATTCTCTCATGCACCTGGATGTGGAATGTTTTTAAAGTTTGGTATATATAGGCCTATTCTTTTTTTCCAGAAGGTTCACCATTTTTGACTGGTAGTCTAAAGTATTCATTATTAAACTAGCCCTCTTTTGTTGGAGGGGAGAACAGTAGGTTTTTGTCATTGTCAAGGATGATCAGTGCTTCCAATTCCAATTTTGTTATAATGTTTTTGTTCTAAACTTCAATTTATATTCACAAAGTCAAAGTTTTAACTACAACTAAATTAAATCCTAGATGTACAGTAGTTCAGCTGAGGATGGCTGGCAAAGCAACAACTATCAAATCATGGAGGTATTATTGAGAAGGAGATCACTTGGCAACAGAGATCCCTTTGATGCTAAAATGCAATGTGTTGTTAGCAACAACAGGCTTTTATATACTTCAACACAGCAATTGTGCGATAAACCCTTTCATTTTAACTCATTAAATATCTTTAAAAGTAACAATGTTCCCCTGATTGGATTTTTTGGGAATTTTAATATGTATTATGTGTATATTTTAGGAACAGATTCCACAAAATATTTCTGTTGCATTTGGTTCTGTGTTCATTATAATTTTGTCTGCTGAGGTAGAGTAAAATTGTAAATTACTCTTACTTTGGATTTTCAAGAGTTAACCCTCAATTCCTAAAATGACTTAATTTATTATAATCTGTTAAAATTTTAATTATCAAGTTTTATCAGACTTTTAGAAATTCAAGTTGAAGTATACCATACTCTTAAAGCTCATGCAAATGATTCATTAAATTTGAAACTCTTTTTTGTACAAAATATTAATGTACTTGGTATTCCATGAAAGATAAATGTACTTGCTTCAAGGTAGAAACGATTGCGCAGCCATAGTGATTGACTGTAAGTAGTGCCTATTGAGAAGAAAAAGATACTTTCCATTCGCCATGCTCAATTTTTTAGTCTGCGCAACGCGGACCCCCTCACTGCTCTCCTTGTTCTTGTTGTTACCAGAACTTTAAAAGCATCAAGCTTTGCCAGTTTTAAATGAATGTAGAGGAAATTTTGTACACATAACCTAGAGGTGATTTCCAACAAACGTTCATGGCCCTTTTTTGAGTTAAACCCCAGGGTCCCCCCTACATCTACAAAACAAACCAAGGGGGTTTAGCAAGGACTGTATATTAATGCCATTGCCACTAATAAGACACGTCGCATGGATGGCACGGTCGGTTTTCGATGTGTTCTAAGTTCACGAGTTTGAATCGCATATTGGCATTCAAAATTTTTCCCAATTTTAAGACACTTTATTTTTTTTTATTAGATTTTTTTTACAATAACTTACAATCGCATGTCCTCCATGATTTGAGCATGCTTTAATAGTGTCAACAAAAAGCCCCATCTGAAAGCTGCAAACATGAGCCTTAAACACTGAATAGGTGTACCCTCAGATTAAAGTGTGGACCGGTGAGCCGTCGCTCTTGTTTGGTGAACTAAGCCCACTGGCAGGGAATACACTAAACTAAACGTTCTTCACACGCCGCGTCAGCTTTGTCCTTGCTTCATTTGCATAGCGATGCGTGCGTGGAGTTTTTTTGAGTGAACAGACACTAAAAATGTGCTTTCTTTCAAGAACTATGATAGTTAAAGAGTGAGGGCATAATATAATAGGGCATAATTTAATATGATAAACAGAAGAATCAGTATAATACTCAATTTCATAAAAACGAAATTTAAATACATGGTGAAAGAAAAATATTTATTATATCTTTCATCTATTTCTATTAAACACACACATATAAAAAACAATATGCTCTGCCTTCATATTACCATCTTGCATTCTGCCAAGTTTGAAATCAGTAAGACTTACCAACTTTTAGTTATCAAGATAATTATCCTAGATTAGTGAAATATTAATTATGCAAATGAGCAATTAGCATATTCACACACCTACCAAAAACGGCCCCATCTTATTATTACTATCTTGAATTCTGCCAAGTTTGAAATCAATAAGTCTTACCAACCTTTATTTATTGTGATAATTAGCTTAAATTACCTGATTAGTGAAATATCTCTTATGCAAATGAACAATTAGAATATTCATAAATGTATGAAAAAAAATTTGGTCCTGTCTTATTATTACTATTTTATATTCTGCCAAGTTTGAAACCAATTGGAATTACCAAACTTTATTAAAAACAATAGCTAATAAAGGCTAATAAAAAAAATGACCAAAAATGGTAAAATCAATACAATTTAATGCATAATTTTTTTTATTGTATCGAAACAACTACATTCTTGACAATGTTCCAATAATGAAAGAAACGTAGAATCAACTATGGCCTCTTGAAACAACTACAGAAGTCACAAAATAAGAAAAAAATGGGCATTGGATGCTTAGTGCATGTGTTACTGCCAATTTTGACCATTAAACATGGAGATTTCTTGTTTTGTGTATTCTGAAACAGTAAAACCTCAAATTGAAGCCCTGGGCTTCTTTTTTTTGCAAACTTTGAATGAGCTTCTTTAAGAGATAGGCTTCATTTCGAGATGGGCTTTATTTCGAGACTACTTTTGCAAAGTAAAGAGGGGGCTTCTTTTTAAAATGAATGCTGTAAATTTTGTGAATTTCTTCAATTAAACAATAAATAAGGTCAGTGTAACATCAATCTGTATTATGGAGTGTATTTAAATGGCATTAAATCACCTAAACTACTGTATAAACCAAGCTTGTTTTTAATTTATTTTGTTTTCTAAAATTCATGCACAGTGTATGTACTGTACTATCTAGAAAAAAAAAGCCTATGCTATTTTGAAAAGAAGCCCATGGGCTTTTCAAGGCTAATTTTGCGAACTAAAGAGGGGGCGGGGGGAAGGCTCAATTTGAGATGGGATTCATCTCAAGATTAAGCCCACTGGGCTTCAATTCAAGGTTTTACGGTATAGGATTCTAATCTATCCGGATAGCCTGCATCCTGATTTCTAAGTTTGTAGCACCTATTAATATTCTATTTTGTGCATCCAATAGAAAGCTCAATATTAAAAAAAGAATATTTGGTCATTAACATTGCACTCCAATAAAGACACAATATCGGAAACATACACAAATTTTGTAGTTTTAATTTATATATGTTAATTTCAGATGTTAATTGAATTATATTTTTGCATTGTAAATTATTGTTATAAACTAGTTATAATTAAACTGTAACTCATTCTTAGGTCAATTAAAATAAAAATACTGTATAAAGAATCTGTGTCATCATTATACGAAAACATGCCAAAAACTCCTATTAAGGGGACAGTTTCATATTTTTGGTCAGTGTCCCCTGAATAGGGGTACCCTTATTCAGGGGACATCCCTATTAAGAAGGAGGCACCTTTTTTTTGTCCGGGGTGCTTTTTCCAATAAATGAAATAAAATAATAATAATATTATTATCACTATTACTATTATCATCAACATCATCATCGTTTCAGTAATTTGATGGTTTTGTATTTGTAGCATATTTGAGTATAGGCTTGCTACTATTATTGTTTATGTTATATGCTAATTAGTTGTACGATACGCGCGGAGCTAATTATATGCGAACGCGCGGGAATACGTTTTGTTGTATTAAAATGGTTGAGCTACGATAATGTCTTGTTGGACTGCTCTGTTGGTTATCCGAGCGAATACACTACAACTGGCGACGAGGATTACATAAATCCACTTATGTATTAAACAGTTTTTATCACTGATTTGCGAGATATTAAACATATACATATTGTCAATATACACGATCTGTGTGGGCAACTCATGTAAAGTTTTGGAGTACCATCGCAGCACAACATATGGCGAATGCACTGATAGGCAGAATCGACCCATTCGACGATACCAGCGAGAGTTGGCTTACTTACGTGGAAAGGTTAGAACAATATTTTGAGGCTAACAACATACAGGAAAGGAAAGTACCTGCCTTCCTGAGTTTAATAGGGCCTAAAACGTATGGCCTACTTAGGAATTTGATTGCACCGGATAAACCGAGTACCAAGCCGTATACTGAGCTAGTGGAAACGCTGGGGAAACATTTAGCCCCCCCCAAACCACTAGTAATTGCTGAGCGGTTTCGTTTTCATAAGCGTGATCAGAGAGAGTGTGAATCAGTTAGCACTTATCTTGCAGAGTTACGACGATGAACAGAACATTGTGAGTTCGGAGCATATTTGAATGAAGCTCTCAGAGATCGTCTTGTTTGTGGATTGCGAGCTGGGAATATAACTAAACGCCTACTCGCCGAGACTAATCTTACGCTGAAGAAGGCCAGTGATATGGCCATAGCAATGGAAACCGCTACACGGGATGCTGTTGAATTGCAACAACAAGGAAAGTTTGAACCAACCAAGGTACATAGTTTCACAGCGAGACAATCTCGAAATGCCAAAAAAACTAGCGCAAGGTGCTACCGTTGTGGGAAATCAGGGCATCTACCCGATAAGTGTCGTTTCAAGGACGCGATCTGTCATGGATGTAACAAGCGGGGTCATATCAGGTCAGTTTGCCTTTCTTTGTCTAAATCCGATCATTCCAAAATTACCCCTCAGTTTAAAACCACTTCAAAACCAACTAAGTATATCGAAATTGCGGATAGTAGTAGCGATGATGATATTGTGTATGTTGGAATGTTGGGAACTGCAGGACGACGTCCAGGTAAAGTCAGCGCTATATGGGCAACTCTACGTATTAATGATATCCCATTACGCAATGGAAGTAGATACCGGATCAGCGGTATCTGTCATTTCAACAGTAGATTATCATCGCATGTTTTCACATTGGAAAATACAGGAAACCCAGATAAGACAAAGAACTTATACAGGGGAAGAGGTAACACCAGATAGAGTATTAAACGTAAACATTAATTATCAAGGTCAAGAGCACTACGGGCGTCTGTACGTTGATAAACATGGTAGACAGCCTTCGGACGCGAATGGCTGACACACATTAAGTTGGATTGGCAAAATATTCTAGCATTGTCAGAAGAAACTACCCCGGATATCAGATGCAAATCTGGGAGCATTAACTCAAGAGTATAGTGCATTATTCACAGATGGAATTGGCGAATTGAAAGGTATAAAAGGGAATTTGACCCTTAAAGAAAATGTCAACCCAGTGTTTTTTAAAGCTAGGCAAGTGCCATATGCTCTACGACCGAAAGTTGAGGCAGAACTAGAGAATCTAGAGCGAGAGAAAATAATATCACCTGTTCCCTTCAGTGACTGGGCTACACGTACTTGAAATGATTTGAAATCAGATTCATTATTTATCACTGGCCACCCATTCTTTGTATACTCACAAACCCGAGCAAGATTAACATCTCGCTCCGTTTCTCTGCATATTTGCATACTTGTTATTGGCATCTTCTCTAATTGTGATACACACATCAGATCATCTCGGTCTGTGAAATTAGGGTGTTGGGCGCAATCAATCGGCAGTTGCAAAAGCCCATCTGCGTTACAATGCTTCCTAGTATTCCTATACTAGACATCATAATCGTGACTTGCTAGGAAAATAGCGTAACGTGTCAAACGCGATGCCGTTGTGGTGGGAATACTTTTCGCAGGATGGAATATTGAAGTTAGCGGTTGGTGGTCTGTGATTAAGGTGAATTTCTGCCCCTGAAGATAATTATTAAAATTCTTGATGCCCCAGACAAGCCCCAGTGCCTCTTTATCAATTTGCAAGTAGTTACGCTCTGCAGTGAAAGTGTACGAGAAGCATATGCGATGGGACGTTCGATGTTATCGGGCATAACGTGTGACAAGACTGCTCCTAATCCGAAACACTGAAACTAAGCTCATTCACAAATCAGCTACAGTATAACCGATCACATGGTTAAATACAACCACAAGGGCCCCAAGCTAGAAAAAGTCCATTCCATGAGATCTGGTTAAATGAACTTTCTTACATAAATTTATTTTGCTGTGCATGGTGATACCCATCAGCACTGACTTGTAAGACAATTGATGATAAATAGTAAAACATTCAATAATATTATGAATTTGCGGGTTATTTTCTGAGAGATTCTTGCTTGCGGAAGTGTAGGAGGCCTTCCCGATTTCCTTGAGACTTTATAACTATACTTCACTACCATCTGAAAAAATGCAAAACCTAATAATAGAGGAGACTATCAGACCATGGATGAATAAGTTTAGGTTTTAGAAATATTAGGACTGGAACTGCCTATTATCATTCAATAATATACAAAAACACCACTGAATGCAGCAACAAGGAGGAATAACTTTATGACATTAAATTAGTCAGCAATTCAATACCAAGTTCCTAAGAAAGATGAACTTTCTGACCTGAAATTATTGATTGTCCAAGATAATGACGACAATGTTGGTTAACATTATCATTTAGTGATATATAAAAACACCACTGAATGCTTGTACTGCAGCAACATGGAGGAATAACTTTATAACATTAATAGTCAGCAATTCAATACCAAGTTCCTAAGAAAGATGAACTTTCTGACCTGTTTACTGATGTGGATGCTGCTGATAAATTATTGATGGTCAAAGATAATGACAACAATAATGCTATTGCTATATAAAAACCAACAATGCCTACCTAATGAAAAATTTTTTACAATTATTAGTACTGTATATTGCAAACACACTAAATGTGAATAGTTATTATCTTTAAATATTATGCTTAATAATAATAGTGACCAAGTACTTTTTTGGTACTAACGTATGCTCTAATTGTAACATACTGTAAACTAAAATCCAGAAATGACGGAACTAGGGGGTGCTGTGTTATGGAGAGTAATGTGTGACCGGAAATGGTCTGCAGTCAGTTGGTTGTTACCATGTGCCAGTGATGTTGGGGTATGTAGTACAGCAATATGAAACTATTATGTAGGCCTAATGAATGAATAAAGTTTGGAGTTTGTCGGGTAGTGAAATGATTATTTCACATTTTAAGTGCTCCCTAAATTCATAAGTGTAAGCTAGATTACAGTGATTAATTTAATTATCGAAGATATGGAGACAATTATTTCGAATCCCTCTTTCCAAGAGGGGATGCAAATGCTTTGTGAAAATGAGTACGCCGCGGTACTCATTTTCACAAAGAAATACACACAACTGGTTAGCTAACAATTATGTCAATGTTACATGAACACCTGGGAAGGAAGGTGCAATCACGTTGTTACCTAGCAAACGTCTGCACTGTATGGGGAGGGGCTGCTGATGTACTGTGTAGCGGGGGACGATGAGGCATAAGACTAGGCCTAACTAAGACGGTGGAATTATATGTGATAGAAAGTACACTTTCGGAAGAAATAAATTAAAATAAGAAAAAAAAATAACTAAGAATAATTCATTTGCAGAGGTACCTTATTTATTATACAATGCTAACAATGCAGCCCTGGCTTGGGCAAGGCATCCATGTGCAAAGCAGTGGTGTTTGTTTATCCATGAAAAAAGCACGCCGGGAAAGTTTGCCTTACTAGGAACAGGTGACGTATCCAGAGGTGACGAACTAGGGGTGCTGTGTTATGGAGAGTAATGTGTGACCGGAAATGGTCTGCAGTCAGTTGGTTGTTACAATGCGCCAGTGATGTTGGAGTATATAGTACAGCAATATGAAACTATTATGTAGGCCTAATGAATGAATAAAGTTCGGAGTTTGTCGGGTAGTGAAATGATTATTTCACATTTTAAGTGCTCCCTAAATTCATAAGTGTAAGCTAAATTACGGTGATTAATTTAATTAGCGAAGATATGGAGACAATTATTTGGAATCCCTCTTTCAAAGAGGGGATGCAAATGCTTTGTGAAAATGAGTACGCCGCGGTACTCATTTTCACAAAGAAATACACACAGCTGGTTAGCTAACAATTATGTCAATGTTACATGAACACCTGGAAAGGAAGGTGCAATCACGTTGTTACCTAGCAAACGTCTGTACTGTATGGGGGAGGGGATCCTGATGTAACTGTGTAGCGGGGGACGATGAGGCATAAGACTAGGCCTAGGCCTTACTAAGACAGTGGAATTATATGTGATAGAAAGTACACTTTCGGAAGAAATAAATTAAAATAAGAAAAAAAAAAATAACTAAGAATAATTCATTTGCAGAGGTACCAATGCAGCTCTTGTAGCCCTGGCTTGGGCAAGGCATCCATGTGCAAAGCAGTGGTGTTTGTTTATCCATGTAAAAAGGATGCCGGGAAAGTTTTCCTTACCAGGAAAAGGTGACGTATCTAGCTTATGCATGCTAACTAATATGCATGCTAACTAATGCGAGTGTGACGTCACCAAAAAATGAATATTTTCTATTATAACCAAAATATTAATAACTACAAAGTTTCTGGGCGTAAATTCCCTTAATATGAATGAAGGGTTGCTTAATCTCCTTGCCATACAAATTCCAGCTCCCACTGACGTCTCAGTCGAGAAATATGGGTAGCTGAAGTTTTTCTCGCAAATCTGACTACAAAACCATATCCAAATTTCACGTTCCACCTTTTACCCTGAGTTGTGCTTCGCACTCGCCGCCGAGGATGGCGTTCCGGGAACCCTGCGTCCAGCAAATAAATAGTAACACAAGGTTCAATTCAGAAGTTTGGGTTTAAATTTTAATTTTTATAGTGTTTCACATCCAGCTGTGGTTGGTTTGACCATAAAGAAAACACATTGTTTATGTTCCATTATAATGCTAGCTTATCAGTATTTTGTGCAGACATTCTAATTGTATAGCATCTGTACTAAAACATTTTAAATTAAAAAGGGAACTTTATTTTTCACTATCACACAGTGCCAATTGTAAATGTAAACAACAAAATTACAGAACTAATGACAAAAAAAATCAGTCAGCAATAATAATAATATGGTGATTGTAATAATTCATAATAATAATCTGGTATTACCATGAGTATTAGTAATAGTCTAGGAAAGAATTAGTTAGAAGGAGCAGAATGTTAGAAGCAATCCACATAGCCAGATATCTTAATACCTTCTGGTCACCCTAAGCCCTGTTGACACTTGATTTTACGCCTTATATAGAAATGGCCGCCATTGTTCAAAATGGTCGCCAAATTTATCTAAAATGTGCATAAAAGTTAAATAAGCTGCAGATACGATTTTAGTGTCTAAACTCATAATTTCTAGACAGGCAACAACCTAGACATATAAAAACTACTGTCACTCAACATATGCAAAAACTGGTGTTTATTTGTTTTAAAAGAAACCGCAAAATATACTTAAAATATGTACAAAACAAGAATAAGTATGTAAGCTACTAGTACAGTTTGTACCTTAATTGACTAACTTTAAAATTTTTGGTGCGCTGAATTTGAAAATGGTAGGTGCCATTTTTTCTCCCATCATCAGCTGCAATTTTGAATTTCAAGATGGCTGACGCACCACATAAAACATGGTCATGATTAGTGTGGGTCGTGACAAAGTGCGAGCCAGCGAGTCATGCGAGTCGTGCGAGCCATGCTAGCCATACATTTTAAATATTTTTTTGTATCTGTAATTATTTTTATTAACAAGTACTATTGTATTTATTTATTTATTTCTTATTACATAAACAGTTAATTACTTTAGTAAATTTCTAGCGGAATATTCCACTGCGGTAGTAATGGTATAATTGAAGCATTGTGATTGGCTATATGTTCATGTTGCAGGAGGAGGAGGATGACGTTGACGGTATGCAGGTTTTGCCTTCGCTGGTCTTTTGGATCCGTAAAAGTGACAATGACAATATTTTAATATAAATTATGATGTTCATATGACCTTGTCATATGAACATCATAATTTACTAAATACTAAAATCAAACCATTTCCTGCAATCAAAAAGTGACTTAAATCAACGCGGCCCGATCATATCCCTGGCTGAGACTAATATTAGAAGTCGCAAAAAGGCCTCGCCTACCTCGCCAACCTCGAAACCAACAGGAACAGGAGAGGGCGACCGACGAAGAGGGGGTTTGAATTCTGAAATACGAATCGTACCCACCTGCATGTTAAATCACGTTCGATAACAATTGATGTTATTGTCCTTAGACTTATCATGATAGATTAATAAATAAATAATAAATGAATAGAATACTAAAATAGTATGGGTTATTGTATAATTTTGAGGATTACCATAACCACAACCGGCCACCGAGAGGGTGGGCAGGGGAAGATTCCCGGGGCCAAAGCTTACCAGGGCCCATAGAAATTGCAGGTAGTATTTTGTTTTCCATATTTAAAAAAAATATATTAATTATTATCATGGGCCCTTAATGGGTCCCCTAATAATGGGCCCTTCAGATTGATAGGGTTGCACCTCGGCGCAATCTTTCTCCCGCATCGTGCTCGTAACTGGGGACCACACCCACCCTTGCCCCTGTTACAGTTTCCTTTCCTCTCTTGGCGGCTCTGACCACTGAACTACTGTACAGACCCCCTAAAAATTTGCCACACATAGCTCCATCATCCTCTCCCATCATTTCACCACACCCTGAATGCATTGTTATAATTTGATTATAACAATCAATAATAATAATTTGATTGCTAATCATACTTTTGTTTTTATATTATTTGGAATTTACAGTCAGATAATTAAAAAAAAATTATATAATAATACAATAATTACAATATACCAAGCACCCAGGGGCATTATTGTTCAGGTGGTTTTTGAGGAGCCAGTGTTTACTGGTAAATGTACAGTAGTCCACATTGATGTTAAAAAGTGTTTTTGTATGGCTTATAAATCCCTTATTAGCAGTTAATTTAATTCCACTAGGGTAAAATATTGATAATTAATTCAATGTTGAAAATGATGTTGCTTTCATTTCATCCGTCCATAGTTATTAGAGACAATTCGAAGAAAAATTAAATGCCCTAAGTGTTTATTCCTAATGGCATCTATTTTTGGGAAGGGGGGGGGGTTATTCGAGGGGCGTTTGTTCAAAGCAGGGAATTTATTTGAAGAAATACTTAAAATTATAAATTGTTATTTAAAACATGATGTATCACAGACAGGATATTAGCCCATAAATTAATTTTTATTAGTCTTTTATGCATTTTAAATTATGACGTTTAATCTTTTAATTGTGTTTGGTTTCATGTTTTTTAATTGTGTTTGCTAGTTATGTTTATTTTGTGGAAATTAAATAAGGTCCTCCGTTTATGCATTGGGCGAATGGTCAGTGTGATTGAAATGAATATTACATAGCCTATTACATAGTCACAGTCAAACAAATATGTTAAAAGTAGTTATTATCATTATTGTAATTATTTTATAAATTGTTTTTTAGCGTAGACTTTTGTGTGCCTCGCATGACTCGCACTGTTGGTACACATCCCGCAAGGATTACATTCATGGCTCGCATGAATTGCATGCCTCGCTGGAAGACTAGCTGGTTTGCACTTTGGCAACTCTCAATTAGTGCCAATGGAAAGGGAAATATACACTGATCATTTATTTTCATTACACCAATAGGCAATTGCTTCAACAGTACTTCAACTTCTGGAACCTTCCATGGTCTCTTGTGTTTCTATAATTACCAATGTGGTTTACACTGTTTATTTGATCAACTAAATGTTATTCTAGAATGTTCTATGTATTAAATATGTTAAAATAAGGCAAGGAATGGTAATTTATTATAAGATGTAGTATAATAGACTGCTACCTCCTTGCTAATTCTTAGTCAATGCAATGTATAAAGTAAACAACTAAAACATCTAGTATTTACTCACATCTCTGAAATTTTTCAACTTACCCATTTTTGGTTTTACAAGTTGTGAATCATGTTCTTTATCACTATCTCCTGAGTGCTCAAGTATTCCTTCAGACGCTGAAAAAGCCAAAATCAAACAGACTCAACATACTGTACAGGATTATGTTGGAAGTTAATCTTATGCTTTTAAATATTAACTATGAAAATTATACATTTCTCATAATAAAGTTATGTAATATTTTACAACAGCAACACCATCAGACTTATAAAATATTTACGACAAATGATTTTTAGCTGTCTCTTATACCTATATATATATATAAATCATCAAAGAAAGGTAAATACAGTGTTTAATAAAGGACAATAATACATCACGTAGCATAGCTCTCAATGAATGTAGTCCTGTAAATAAATGAATAAAGAAATTGTGTAATAAAATGCCTCTGGCGGGACTGGAACCTGTGACCTCTCGCTGTCAAGGCGAGCGTCATAACCATTAGACCACGGAGGCTTCATGGTTGAACAGATTCAAATACCACCAGATACACTCAATTACACAATACATACGGCTAGAAACAAATAGTTGCATATAATATAAATCAAGATAGCCGCTAACACTGTGAAATTATATATAAATCATCAAAGAAAGGTAAATACAGAGTTCGAATAAAGGACATAATAATACATTGTGTAGCATTAGCTCTCAATGAATGTAGTCCTGTAAATAAATGAATAAAGAAATTGTGTAATAAAATGCCTCTGGCGGAACTTGAACCTGTATACATATCATTTAAGCATACTACTGTGATTCAGCATACATCGGTGAAACTGGCTGGAAATTGAAGTCATCATCTTGTAGCTATAATAATAATTTGTTTCTTCAAATGTATTCATTTACTTTGTTTAGTTCAAATTAAGGATTATAATTAACTTAGGAACATAAAACATCTATTCAAATCGTTTATTAGGAAGAATTCACACACAATCCAAATTTTCAGATCGATATCCTTATTGAACTGATACAAAAAATAGGATCAGTATATGAACGATGAAACACGGTCCAAACCTTGGATGTGATGTGAATGCAGCTTTATCCTTACTAAATACAATACTGTCAATAGCTTTATATGAGTGCTTTAAAAATGTTAAATTCCTTTGATTGGTTAATTTTTTAGAATACTACATAGCAGGCAATAATAAAATTAAGTGAGCACTCAATAGAGTGCATACCAATGTCAGACCACCTTTAAAAAATATTTTTTTAACTGTCTGTAATAGAGTACTACAGTGCCATGTGATACTGCTTAGTTTGCTATAATTGCAAAATGCGTTCAACCCGACGCCATTTTCACCACTAACAAACCACTGATCCCAATTTCTAATGTAATTATTAACATGTATCTTAAATTTTCTTTGAAAATTTAATTGATGATATAAATGTGTGTTCATTAACTAATATAATGCGAGCTTTTGTGTTTTTAGTACATTTTGATGGTAAAATATTAGATTTTAATATGCCTATTCCATAAAGCCTATGCAGTCATTCAGGCGTAATGAATGGTAACCTACGTCTGTTGACAAACGAGAGCGCCACCTGGCATCTTGACGACACGACTGTGGTACTCTATAGCCTTGTCTTGACCAAAATGCCTATAAATTACTTTAGGAGAGTGAAATGTTAAAAGCAGTTATCGTTCATTGAAGACTTATAGTATATGCAAGTTATAGATGTTCTTAAATGGCCGCCAAATACTGTAAACTTGAAATATACAGTGAGGCTTGCTATCCCAATACAAGCGTACAGCATAAGAACGTAGCAGCATATATTATATATATCTACGCAAGAACAGTATACTCTAAAATTAAGATGGTCAAATTAGGTCTGCAAGAGCTAAGACAAGACACATTCCAGTGTTACAACTTATAATAATGAAAAACAAAATAGGTTACTTAGTTATATGAAATTAATTGCCACTATTGCCATTAATATTAAATAGAAAATAATTTTAATCAAATTGGCTTAAGTTCTTTGTTCTTACCATTTCCTTTCAGAATACGGAGTGCAGCTTTGTATTCATTTTCATCAATGTACGTCATCCATTCATCCAAGAACTCCTGCTGATGTTTTTCTGGCACTAATACTCCTGTTAAATCCTTGATGAGCTTCCCACTAGAATGTATTTCCCATAGATTCAACAAAGCATTAGGATCATGTGTTGATAGATGAAACACTATACATCCTACTTCTACTTTGTCTAACTTTAAACCATGATGTTCATAATACATGACAACTCTTTTAAGTATAGCAAAACCCTTTGGCTTATGGATTAAAGTTAGAAAGCCTTTTTGTTTATCAAGTTCTTCTAACAAATTAAGAACATATTCTGGATGTGATCGATAATCCTTCTTTTTGCGCTTAAGAGTACATTTCACACCTATAAATAGAAGATTAAATAAAAACTAAATCAGTCAAAGAACATAAAACAATCCTATAGCCAATTGTGAGATTTTCTCATATCCAGTTATAAAGAAATAGTTTATCTAGGTAAGTATAATAGACAATGGTTAGCAGGCAATCCTATGCATCATAAACCAATCCCAGTCTGGGCAGTAGAGGCTGTGTCAAATTCTGGCCGGCAGACTGGAATCAGTTCGGCCTATCATGCTAGGCCT
>NW_022717498.1:0-51027 GCF_011630105.1 Anneissia japonica | reverse complement strand
TCTCCTGACATCTAGAAATCGAAATTTTTCCGGGGAACCCGGACCCTTTATCTTTGGAGTTCATTGATTAATTGAATCATTTTCAAGGGGGGGGGGGGGGGCCCTTGAATTTTGAAGAATTTGAAAGGCATTAAAAGACATCACAGAAGTCGGGGAAAGCTCATTTCCCGTCACCTAGGAATCAAAATTTTCCCGGGGAAGAACCACAGGACCTCCCCACCCCCACCTTTCTTTTTTGGATTTATCGATTCATGGAAAAACTACGTATGCAACTTACTCAATCTTTTTTTATGTATGTACTGTATGTATACACACATAAGGCCTATTTACTGTAATAACAATGGGAAAAAAATTATCTAACCGTTTTCAAGAGTGGAAAACCTTGAATTTTGAAGAACTTAATTACTTTTAAGTTCTCCAAAATTCAAGGTCTTCCTTGAATCAAAGCCACAAGGTATTCTCCACAGTGGCATAATCACCGGGGGACAGGGGAAAAATATCCATCTGTGGAAAGTCTTTCCCCATTGAATGCCCTTTTCACCCGGGAAAGTGCCTGAAAATCTCAAATTTTAAATCGCATATTTTGTTGAGGTAGGCCAATTTCCTCTAAATATTGCACATTTTAGGGAGTTTTGATCAATTCCGACGAAATTAGAATTTAAAAAACAAAAATTTTTCGCAAGCTTCGCGCGCATTTTTAATGTTAAAGTTTGTGCTTGCTCTCCTTTGCCTTCTAAGTTATAACACATAGTCCCAAACTCAAGAAAGAATATTTAAGATAGGCCTAGATCGTTTTACCTAAAAGAAGGGCCTCAATGTGTAATGATTTTGAAAGAATATGTTTATAATAAATAAAGCCATAAGGAAAATGCTTATATTCAGTTTAAAGAAAACGAGTGTGGCCATATATAACATAAGAGCATTTCTTGTTGAGGTAGGCCAATTTCCTCTAAAAATTGCACAATTAGGGAGTTTTGATCAATTCCGATGAAATTAGAAAAAACACAAAAATCTTACGCAGCTTATAAGTGGGGCCCCCCACTTTGAAAAACGTTCCGCCGGCCCTGTATATAAATCACAATACTACATGCGTAATTTAAACACTAGTCAAATCTTAAATGAGAATAATAACTAATAACTTGATCTATTTTTGTATTTTCCAATGAATAAAATTATAAGTTTTAGTCTAATAATCCTCAGAATTTGTTTATGCTCTTTGCTACGCTTCTCTACTACGTCACTGCTGAGCACGTATTTTGTCCAGACACCCCCCTCCAAATTTTAAAATACACGCTGCCGTTCTCCGCCCACTTTCTAAAAATGCTGGATCAGCCCCTGAATTAGACCAATATACAATACTGGATGTAAGTTCAAATTTAATAGAAAACAATCTCTACCTTTACGACGTTTCTTTCCAGCGTGTGAAGATGCAACTTGAGAGACTGTAATGAAAATTACAGAAGTTGAGCCTAGTAATACTCTTAAAATACTTTTTAATAGTAAAATACACTGACAGGGGTGTCATTTTGAAATGAAATAATATTGTAAACAATTTACTATTTGATACATTGTAAACATAAACCTCTAGAATAATAGAAGTCACAAAAATATTCATGAAAAAGAATCAAAATTCCCTTGGGGAAACCACAAGTGAATGAAACTGGATGAATGTATATGTTTAATAATTTTTGTTTACTTATTTTATTTTATTATTTGTTACCTAGTTATCCCAGGCCCCTACCAGGCCCGGGCACTAAGGTCTAGAAGAATGCTGTTTATAATGCAATTTTGGTGGTAAAAGCTAGTTTTAAAAGCTAGTTTTAGGAGGGAATTTCTCCATGTTTTTGGCGTAGGCTTCATACACACTACAGCATGTTGTCGTTTTCTATCAAGTGTGATCATTAAAAAATTATGTGAGTAGAGTAAAAAGAATACAAATATTTCCAGCTCATCACTTACATTGAAAAGTTAACATAATGAGTAATAAAGTTATTAAATTTATTTATATTTATTTTAAAACAGCAAAATTATATTACGAAAGTCAAACCAAGTCAAACCTGCTTCGAGGTTTAATTTTGAATCGTAACTGTTTACACAAAAATATGTGCAAACCAATTTGGAGATTTAATTCCCATGTGAGTTGATTTGCCCAGCCATCGGGGATCGTGTGTTGTTCAATAATGGCTTTTAAATGGCTTTTAAAAGAATAGGGCCGGCAGGCGTGCGGACGAACAGACATACAGATGAATGAATGAAATTAATTAATTGGTTTGCCCAGCAGTACCCTAACCAGGCAGTTTTTCACAGTGCTTGAGAGCCCACCTTTTTGTTCAAATGTGAAAGTTACTTTAGAAGTTAACAAGCAATTTAATTGTGTAGTCATAGTCATCGATATGATCCGTCTGTAGTTTCATGCCTTGCATAAAATTCAGTGGGTGTGACAGGGACGTATTCAGGGGGGGGGAGCCGTGGGAGCCGCGGCTCCCCCCTTTGTACACAGTGTTAAAATTTTAAAGCTTATTCTTGAGCCAATACAAATTCTTTCCTGGGATCACTCAAAATGAATACTTCTAAACATGTAAATATGCATCAGTACACGTTATACATAGGCCTCATAGAACACATAGGCCTAAGCGTGATTTAAAAAAATCTTAAATCCATAAATTTCAGGCCAGGTCTTTTAAGATAGAAATGCGATACTGTGGTTCAATTTCATTTTTATCCTTTTGCAAGTTTCTTTAAATGTTTGTTTAATAATACTACTACTAAAAGTAATAATAATAACAATGATGATGATGACGATAGTAATAATTGATATTAATATTAATAACAATAAAGTGAAGAAAATTGTGCTAAATGCGAAAAAAAAGTTGTGATTTGTTGATCATACTATAGTATATATACTTAAAGCTTAGTAAGCTATAATTAGGCCTAAGTTGTCCTGAATATTAAGTAGATTCCTGATAAAAGATCATGAGAAATTTGTTGGCGTTTCATTTTGAATATAATGGTAATGTGATGATGATGAATTTTACTATATAAAAGTGTCATTTCCGGTCATCTCGAGAGTTACTATTTCCTCAAATTTTGGTTTACAAAGCAATGGCATAACCAGTGGGTGTTTTCATGGTGCCCAAGTACCCACATTTTTATTCAAATATGAAAAAGATAATAGTCAATTAATAGAAATACATGGCAAAGTAAGTTACTTTAGACGTTAACAAATCTCTAAATTGTGTAGTCATAGTCATCGAATGCTCTACCCCTAGTTTTGCACCCATAAAGTTCAATGGTTGTACTAAATTGTATTTAGAACCCTGCTTTTCAAAATCTTGTTACGCCACTGCCCAGATTAACTAGTTACCGTAATGTACAATACAGTTTTTGTTCAAATTTTAATAACAGCCACAAAAATAACAGACTGGATACCCAGAGAAAGTAAAAGAAGGAGAGGAAGACACAAACAGATACAGAAAGATGACTTGAAAACATAGAGGAAATATTGGTTTAAAGAAACATAGACAGAATGAGGTGAAGAGTTTAGAGGAGGGGCATGTTCAACAGTGAAGTAAGAGTAATAAAATAAGACATAAATGTAAGCATTATCTTACCACTTCCTTGTCCTGAGTTTGATGGTGGCTTTGGAATGTCTGAAATATTATTCAACAATTGATTAACAGTATGTTAAAAATAATATTATTATTATAACAATAGGCAACTTGACATGTTTAGACATGGAAGACCTAAACAGTATTGCAAATGCCCAACTTATACGTGATTACTGTATTTTAATAAATGTAAGCCATATAAAACTAAATACAATATTATCAACTACTCTAAATCATTTCAAACAAGAAGAAAAAATTACTCAAAGCAGCATTTTACAGTACAAGTAATCAGGATGGGGAAAACTGATGGCATCTTAAAATTATTTTTTTAATAAGAGCACTTTACATCTAGAAAATAGTCTGAATTGAAAGGGAATTATTTCACACCCTATATTAAAGCATCCACACTGTCAATGACAGTGGTAGTAGCAGCAGTAGTAGTAGATAGAGTCACAGTAGACGCAGTAACAAATAAAATGATAATATTATTATTAAAGACACCAATGTAAACATTATTTATCTCACCACTTGCTTGTCCTGGGTTTAAAGATGGCTTTGGAGTTTGAATGTCTGAAACAAAATTAAACAATTGATTACTGGTACAACAAATATCAATTTATTTATTATTTACCATAATAAATAATTTAACTCATAAATTGGTTGCACATTTTTGAGATGTTAAGACATGGAAAGCATTTGGAGATGTTAGGACAAGGAAAAGCCATATAAATGCTATTTTATATGATCATTGTGTTTGATATACAAATAGAAATCATAATAACACAAATAAATATCAATAAACTACAAAATAACCTCATCCATCCTAAAGAACAAATCAATGCCAGTGAAGAGTGTGATGTAGTTTATGAGATAATTGGATGCCTGAACTGTGATTCAGTATACATTGGTGAAACAGGCAGGAAATTGAAGACCCGATTGGAAGAACATAAACGTATTGTCACCAATAACACAACAGGTTTGTGCACTAGAGCATCCAAAAACACTGAAACTGAGCTCATTTACAAATCAGCTACAGTATAACCGATCACATGGTTAAATACAACCACAGGGGTACCAAGCTAGAAAAAGTCCATTCCATCTGATCTGGTTAAATGAACTTTCTTAACACATTAAATTTTATTTTGCTGTGGATGGTGATACCCATCAGCATTGATGTCCAGGAGACAATTTATAATTAATAGTAACACATGGAAATATATTATGAATTTGTGGGAAGCTGGTTATTTTCCTTCAGATTCTTCATTGCGGAAGTGCGGGAGGCCGTCCCAATATCCGAGAGACTATATAACCATACTAACGACTGAAAAAATGCAAAACTCATACAAACAGAATCCATCTAGCAAAACATGAAAAGAGACAATGGATTGTACTGATTCTCACATGCACAGTATAGCCCAATCCAAACTCCTGAAAAACCAGAAAACTGGCAGAGGGTGCTAATCAAGCCTCAATAGTGTAACTAACAATATCTACCTCCTAAATATTCTCATCACACAGGAAGAAAATAGCTAGTTTACCAGAACAGTATACTACTGAAAATCAGCACATACCAACCAATATCTAAACTACTCATCCCACCACCCTCTCAAACACAAATTAATAAGACCAAACAGTGTGTGTGTGTATCATCGAACACTTCAAAGTGTTTGTGGGCTCTAAAAAAACAAATGTGTCAAAGTTCATGAACCAGCAACAAATACCAAACTGAATTTCAATGTCAAGAAAAGGTTTTACAAAACAAATCTGCCTTAAGTCCAAGCTTTTTTACCACCGATCAGGGGGTTCTTCTCAGCAAAAAAATTTTGTTGGAAAATACATACTAGAGGTACTCTTACTGTACAGGGCAACTTGACCTAAGAAAATAAATGGTTTTTACTATTAATTAGATGGTATGCCCTACTGTATTATAAGCAGATATGGTGGTGGGGAGGATTTTTGAGGGTTGGATTTGTTGGCCACCCTATTAAACCCCCTAAATCCACCATTCACTACAGGCCCATAGCCAGGGAGGGGGGTTTTCTGGGCGTGAGGTCCATGGCTTTTGGGTCTAAATAATGCTATAAATGTTTGTGTGTGTCTGGGTGGGTCTGCAGTGCATTAGTTGGGTTGGAGGACTTATTTGGGAAATTTGAAGAGGGGGGTTTGCCAGAAAAGTGGAGAGTTTGCTAGAAAAGTGGGGTTCTCCAAAACCCTAGAAACCCTCCCTGGATACGGGCCTGCGCTGCGCAAGATTCCTCACTGATTAAAGGTCTACTAATTCCAATTCGTCCTTCCTTTTCTGTGTGTGTGTCCATTTTTAAAACTCAACAGAGTTAGTAAATCTTTGATGCTAATAAAAGAAACTAAACTGAAAATGAAGGCTAAAGGTACTTTTAAAGTAAAATCGTTAAATGTTTAATGCTTCTTTAAATTTTACTATAAATAATTTTAATGTTAACACTTTTAATTTTTCAATGTGTTTTCATTATGCAAAATGTGTTGTAAATATCACTTTAATTCAGTATGCTGCGATCTTTTATATTCCAATGAAGAATAAAAAAAGAATTTTCTTGAAAATGAAAACCTTATTTTTTTTTTTTACTGGTACATATAGTAATTTGAAGGTTTCCAGTTTGTCTAATTCATGCCCTGACTGTGTCCCTTGATGATAATCTGAATCTACTGTAAATCAATTTGCATTGTTTTGTGAATTCTTTGTTTACTGTACGACTTTGCCCATCTCTGACATAATCACCAATTATTACATTGATATAAAATAGCAATTAAATTAATAACCTTCTTTGAAAACTTCCACAGCCTGTTGGAGTTTCAGGGTATTCAATTTCTCAATAAAAGCATCCATATTTCCTTCACAAATTATCCTGTTGTGCTCTAGATCCAAAATTAAACTCCATGTGTCTGCATACTCCTTTACTGGTTTGTTATACAATCCACTGATCTTTTTTATGTCTTCATCAATCAGTACCATTCCAAGCTTCATAACTTTTTGTCTGTGAGGTGTGAATTTTGAGATTATCATATCTTTGACATTTGGAAATGATGGAAGCAGGTTATCTTTAATTTTCCTTTCCAAACCATATTGCTTTGATATGTTTATCGTATCATAAAGAAGACTGAGATCTTTTAAGTGCAGAACGCCAATATCAATCAACGAATCTATCATGTCTATCACCTTAGCAGCCTTATTCAACTCAAATTTGTTTTCAAAGAGATCTCTGTACAAAACTTTGAGCATACTGATCCATCCACGCTGGTCATACCAATCCGAAAAAAATGACAACAGCTGTCTGAAAGCATCATCCGTGATTTCTACAAAAATAAAAAAGTCTCATTATTAATGTACCTGGAAAATACTCTTTATTTACATTAAATCGAAACTTAAATAAATTATTTTTAAATTTCATTATGATCAAACAAATAAGCATCATCATCTTCATCACTGTCAATTAAATTATCATTTGTCATCATCTTTATATCAGCATCATTTTCCTATTATTTACTGTAGGTTTTTTCTTAATAAAATTATTTTCTTATTCAAAATTATGAAATGACAACAATATATGTGTTCATGTTAGAAGGTTATTTATAGGTTACTGTATTTCTGTGGTTACTAACATACTTTGGAATCAAGATTGTTATAATAAGGTGATACCAAAATATTTATTTTTACTGGTAACATTGCTTTTAAGATAAAATCTTGTATTTTAAAATTTAAAGCCCTAAAAGAATAATAAAAACATTTCTGGTAATGGTATTGATCAAGAAAGCATTTGATACTAAAAATACATGTTACATTTCATCTTTCATCTTATTATTTATTTATCCAATAAACAGTTAAACAGCAATCTGAAAAATAAGTAGACCAGGACCAACCAAAGTGAACCCCATCATTTTAGCAATACTGGTGGGCCAATCCCAAATCACAGACAATATAATATTTAATCAAAAGGAAAATAAACCTTTCACAGAAAGGAAGGTGGATTCTCTAGAATTGTAGCATCAATATTGGTCCTGCCAGTTTGTCCTATACTTGAGGCAGCCTAATGGTAATCGAGTGAAAGAAAGCTTGAGTCCAAGATTTTTGGTTAAAAAAGCACAAATGATCAGTATGCCTAGAATTAGCATTTATGCTATCAAGGAATAACAAGAAATTATTCCCTTCTCACATACAAAGAGAGAAATGATACATCACTGGGCATGATGTTCTTTGAGAGCAAGTTGATCATTTTCTTGATTAGTTTACCTTCCATTTGTCTTTATTGCCTTTAACCTTTCTATTTCATATTGATCTTCCTTTCTTCATCATAACATTTCTGAAAAAAAAAATTTCTGAAAAAAAAAAAAAAAAACAACTTAGATACTTCAGAGATTCAAGGCTGGGATAATATTTTATAGCTACATATCTAATTATTGTACATTTGCACAACCCATGTAGGGGGGAAGGGGGTGGGCACAGGGTGTATGAAACAAAATTAGGCCTATTATGGAAATATTTTGAAGGAAATTCATATTGCTAAATATATTAAGCAAGACAAATATAAAAAACACCGCTATATATAACCATGGACCTTTAAAAATTATAGGTCCTTGATAAAAACATGTAATGTATTCAATCATGGTGAATAACACTAACACGATGAAGACATGTTTACCATCTTTAATGACAGCCAAATACAGTGGCAGATTCTGAAAGTGTCATTTCCGGCTATATTGCAATAATCCTCAACTTTCTTACCTCAGCCCCAACTTTGTTGGGCTGAGCAGTGGCGTAATGCCTATGCGCTCTCGTTCGGTGGTCCGCAGGGCCCAAACCCATAGGATCTTCGAGCCAGCACCCTGACCTAAAGGTTGATACAAACAGCATAATAATATGTCTAACATCAACTGTAGGACATATAAATTTTTGAAAAAAAAATGTCTGTGAGTGCTATTTGTGGACATCTAAAGTTGCCATAATCATTAATTTTGTGACCTCAGCCCCAACCATAGTGGGACTAAAATGGTACAGACCCTCCATCTGTGAAAGTCCCTCCTGGATTCGCCACTCATATATTATCATGTATTTAGTCGTTAAAAACATGTAGAATAAAATGAAAAAATTATTAAAAACAAGCTCATCTAAAATCCTATAATGGAATTGACTACTGGGACCCAAAAAAGGATCCTAGTATCAGAAAGCAATAGGGGCCCCCACGAGCGTTACGCCACTGGGGCTGAGCAAATCCCTATTCCACTGAAAACTAAATGTTCATTTTTGGTATTTCAACCCACTTAGTGGAACTAATTTAGTGCCATGTGGGATGCATCCGCACCTGCAATCTACGCCCATGTGCTGAGGCAGTATATATTATACTGTACCCTTTATCTGGGAAAGTCCCAGGTGTGGCCCCATCTATTTCAAAATTCTGAATCCAACATTAAGATATCCAAAGCTGTAGTGAGGTCAAAGAAATCCAGTAAATGTCAGGAGCACGCATTTGGAGCTGAAGCATTGGTACTGTATTTGATGAATTTGGGGTGGAAGTGGTTACCCCTAAAAAATATGATTTTCCACTTTTTACAAACCACATTAACAATGCTATATACAAGAGAAATATTTTCCTGTTTTAATTTCTAAATTGAAAGATAAGCCAAATCTATAAATATAATAAATAAAACCTGGCCAGTACTGTGGAATGTTCACATCTAACAAAATAAAAACATTGTATTTATTCTGCAAGTGTGAGGTTATTGTATAATGAGAACAATGCTGCTAAACGACATCCCAAAATTTGTTTAATTTTAATGCACTGGTGCTGTTTAAAAAGGTCAATCATTAGAATGGAAATGGTGAGATCTGACCTCAATATATAATGACAGAGGAACCCACACTACCCCCTACCAGGGGTAGGGTGAGACCTAATAAATTAACATTACTCAATTTTGTGATCGGACTAAAATTATGTTGACAGATATGATTACTTTTCAGGGGCGGATCCAGAAATGTCCAAAAGGGGGGGGGCCGGAAAGTTGGGCCGAGTGAGACAACACTGTCGTAGGGGGTCCGGGGGCATGCCCCAGCGAAATTTTTGTGTTCTAGACGCCTGAACATAACATTTGAGGCATTCTTGGCCATCATTTTTTTCTTTTTCTCTCTTTTTTTTCTTTTTTTACCTCCCAAAAGGGGGAGCCGGGGCAGGGCCGGCCCCCCCCCCTAAATCCGCCCCTGCTTTTAGTTTTTTGGTAGTTTGGTATAGGCTAGGCCTATTTACAAGTTTATATCAAACCCAGTGGAGTTCATTTATCTGTGATTATCGGACTAGGCCTACCTAGCTAGGAAGGAGGGCTCGACCAACCTGCCTAAAATCTATCTTCTCTCTCTTGGCTAGGCCTAGGTAGGCTAGGGCCTAGCCTAGATATGGTAGGTCTAGGCCCTACCTACAGTAGGCACTAGGCCTATATCAAAGAGAATATTCAACGCATCCTGACTAGGCCCTAGGCTAATGCACTTATGCACACTACATCCAAAATCAAAAGATACTATATAATTTATTTGCTATATTGCATAAATGTTATGTAAACTAAAATGACTATACTACCATGGTAATGTCTGTAGAGTTACTTGAGCCTGGGCCATAGTTAGTTAAACCATGGGGGTATTTAAACTACAAAAATCAATCAGGAAACTGACCTCCAGCAGAAAGGCGCGTCGTTGGTTCCAAGTTCCAACTTGCTACTGGCTTCTCGAAGGGAATTCCCCTTCTAAATTATTAGCGCCCTCACAATTACTGTACAACAAAACAACGTCGCTAAAATAAAAGTGTTAGCTACAAGATGGTCAACATTTACAAGAATTAATTGTATATATACGAAGTAGCACATGCACTAGGTTCATTGGTCAAGTAAAACGAAACGAAACGATTACTTTTCTCTGTTATGAAAGTAATACATACTCCAAGTATTGAAATACACGCCATCGTGTTTGTTATTTTTATGTTATTCTATTATTATATTATTACGGTACCGTCTGTTATTATCAGAATTGTTTTTTCATGTATGTCTAAAATAAACTATAAATGGATGTCAATCTCTAATGAGCATAGTTAATATGCTATTATATATTTCATATTTAAATATGCCACTGTGATCGTTTTGATGTCAAACAAGAAGTTAAGAAATATTGTACACTTTTTACCTAAGATTACCTGGCTTGACTTTAATGGCACAAATATAAGAACTCATAAGATTCGGAAATGTCAAAACAATTCGACCACATGCAGCCAATTTTGAAAAAATTATTATCAGTGATGATGTAATGCTACTGGCAAGCAGGATATTGAAATAAAAGGCGTTGATATCAAATTAATACGGTATTTCGGTCACGCACATCTTTCATAATCCCCAGCAACCATATGAAATGCCATAAGACAATGCTATGCAATGCAGATGACATCCTCCTACTTAGTTCAACCTCATCTGGACTTCAGGTGCTAATTAACTATGCCAATAAGAATATCGTTGAACATGGTCTACGTTTCAACCCTCCTAAACATTTTGTTCTCTCCTCTGTAATTTGAAAAATAAACCCACCTGGTCTCTAAGCAATCATATTTTGTCATCCGTTGAAAACCTTACTTACATTGGTGTTTCTCTTTCATCATGAAAGGCAATCGTCATGTAGATGAACGTACAAGAAAATGTCAGCAGGCATATTTTTCTCATTACAGGGTGTCTCATTACAGGGTGTCGGCTTTTGTGAAGGTGGGGTCAATAATCATGGCCGGCGGAACCGCTTTTTGGCAAAAAATATATAATGCCTGTAGATTTTTGTATGATCGGAAAAAATGCAAGAAAAGAAAGAGGGAATTAGGAGGAGAAAGATGGAAAGAGAATGTTTATCCAGTCCCCGACCGGATCTGGGGGAGGGGGTCATGGGCCCTGACCCCTCCCTTGGGCAACAAGAAAAAAAGAACAAAAAAAGAATTTTAGACATACCTTTTCAGGACCCGTGAGCTGATCTAGGATTCAAAATTTTCCCGGAGAAGAACCCCCGACCGGACCACCCTTTCTTTTTGGGATTTATCGATTCATGGAAAAAAAGAAAACGCACGCAACTACTCATTTTTTTATGTATGTATACACGCATAAAATAAAAAGTGAGAAAAATTTACCTAACCGTTTTCAAGAGGGGAAAACCTTTAATTTTTAAGAACTTAAAAAGGCATTAAAAAGACCTTTCAGAAGTCATGAAAACTCATTTCCCGCATTCTAGAAATCGAAATTTTCCAGGGGGAACCCGGACTCCCCTTTTCTTTGAGGTTCATTGACTCATTGAATCATTTTCAAGAGGGGGAAACCTTGAATTTTGAAGAAATTAAAAGTAATTAAAAGACACATCAGAAGTCGGGAAAGCTCATTTCCCGCCTTCTAGGAATTAAAATTTTCCCTTTGGAGAACCGCCGGACCCCCTTTCTTTTGGGGATTTATCGATTCATAAAAATAAAAAAAAAGATTTGTATGCAAAAACTCAATATTTTTTTTATGTACCGGTATGTATACACATATAAGGCCTATTTACTGCAATAACAAGTAGACAAATTTAATTTACTTTATTTTTAAATTAAAAGTAATTATAAGGCACCCCATAAGTCGGAAAAGCTCATTTCACGCCATCTAGGAATCAACATTTTCGTGGGGGAGAACCCCGGACCACCGTTTTCTTTGGAGCTTATCGATTCATTGAAAAAAGAATACGTATGCAACTACTCATTTTTTTGTATGTATGCATACACACATAAGGCCTATTTCCTGTAACAACAATGTGAAAAAATTACCTGACCGTTTTCAAGAGGGGAAAACCTTGAATTTTGAAGAACTTAAAAGTAATTAAGACACCTCATAAGTCGGAAAAGCTCATTTCCCGCCATCTAGGAATCAAAATTGTCTCAGGGGAGAACCCCCGGACCCCCACCTATTTGCTTTTAAGCTTATCGATTCATTGAAAAAAGAATACGTATCACAACTACTCATTTTTTTTTTATGTATGTATGTATACACACATAACTATAATTATAAGGCACCCCATAAGTCGGAAAAGCTCATTTCACGCCATCTAGGAATCAACATTTTCGTGGGGGAGAACCCCGGACCACCGTTTTCTTTGGAGCTTATCGATTCATTGAAAAAAGAATACGTATGCAACTACTCATTTTTTTGTATGTATGCATACACACATAAGGCCTATTTCCTGTAACAACAATGTGAAAAAATTACCTGACCGTTTTCAAGAGGGGAAAACCTTGAATTTTGAAGAACTTAAAAGTAATTAAGACACCTCATAAGTCGGAAAAGCTCATTTCCCGCCATCTAGGAATCAAAATTGTCTCAGCGGAGAACCCCCGGACCCCCACCTATTTGCTTTTAAGCTTATCGATTCATTGAAAAAAGAATACGTATCACAACTACTCATTTTTTTTTTAATGTATGTATGTATACACACATAACTGGCCAATTTACTGTAATAAGAATGAGAAAGTTTACCTAACCGTTTTCAAGAGGGGAAAACTTTTAATTTTGAAGAACAAAGTCATAATAGACACCTAGCTCAAAGGTCGAGAAAGGTAATTTCCCTTCATCTAGAAATCAACATTTTCCCAGGGAGGACCCCCGGATAACCCCTTTCGTTTTTGGGAAAAATGTTGATCCCCACCCCTAGGTTTGATTCCAGATCTGCATGATTCATATACCCATTCATCTTAAAAGTGGGCCCCCCACCCCACTTCCGCCGGTCCTGATAATGATGTAAACGTTTACTTATAGAATTCCATTTTAATTACTATTTTGACCTAACCAATGTGTTGACTGAAGCGACTCCAATATTAGTCAACTTGACAAGTAAGTTAGTGAACCTGGTGCCGAGGCACCCCATCCTAAAAATAAGCTTCTTATTAGTTTTGGGTTAAGATTCCTTGCTTTTCCAAGGCGAATTTCAACATCTTAATAGATGTTGTTGCTATCACGATTTACAAAATCATTCACCATTTAATGCTTTTGTCAGAAAGTGAGGTAGGCCTACCATTTATGTTGTTAAATATGAACTCGGTTTTTTGGGCTTTACAGTAGGCCTACATACTGTAACCAAATCTGTATAGCATTAAAAACACTGGGTTGGAGCAATAATGTTGCATTAGCTACATTAGCTATAGTGTTAAATGTGAGGGCCTATATCATCAGTGTAATCTATAGCTGTAATCTTCTGTTCTGGATACCAATGACTTCTTGCCTTATGAAAAGTAAAAGAAAACCTAGTTCTTTATTAACACATATCAATGCCTTTGTATTTCGGTAGAACATCACAAGTGTTGAGTGGTATACAATGTTATAAAATATACATCTTTTTAAATATTACATTTTTTTTACAAAAATATAAGAATATAGTATAATTTGAAATGCTTTTGCATTAAGCAAAAGGTCTTCATCAACCCAGATTCCTACACAATGTCGAATATTATATATTTGTATTTAGAAAATGGGAGCTACTATAACACAGGGTTTAATATATCCTGGTTTCTTTTTTTTTAAATTTTATAAAATTGGCCCTACAGGTATTCTTCCAATTACAGACCACTTTTGGGACCATCTTTTGTCTCCAATTAAAATAAGAGCAATAAATATGTAGTTTTTAATCTGGGACCACAGAAAAGTGGTATTTAATTGGAGGGGTCTTAATTAGAGGGAGACATATAAGTAAAATATAGAGTTTCCATCACAGTCTCATCCAATACTGCCCGGACATCGGTTAAGCATGCAATCTCTTCCTGTTTCCTGAAGGGTAATTGCATAAAATCAGCAGAGACCTGTCAATGCATTTGGAATACTTTCATTTCATTTATTTATTCGACCAATACACATTATTTACAATAGGTACAGTACAACAAATGTTGGTCTGGGGCGCTTAAGCAAAATGTGACTATAACTCATTGAATAATAAATAGGCCTACCATAATTCGAAAATTCAAACTTGTTCTTTGCTTAGATACTTTAACATAAAATCATATATCATTTATTACATACTAAAAATTACGTCCCTAAAATGACATGGTTAAAGAAAATATTAAACTATTTCGAGGGAACAAAATAATATTTCGAGGGAACAAAATAATATTTTGAGGGAACAAAATAATATTTCGAAGGAATAAAATCATTTCGAGGGAACGAAATTATATTTCGTTCGAACGAAATATTATTTATTATTTCGTTCCCTCGAATTCCCTCGTAATCATTTTAAGGGAACGAAATCATGTCGTACCCTCGAAATATTATTTCGTTCCTTCGAAATATTATTTCGTTTCCTCAAAATATTATTGAGTTCCCTCGAAACATTATTGAGTTCCCTCGAAACATTACTTCGTTCCCTCGATATAATATTTCGTTCCATCGAAATATTATTTCGTTCCCTCGAAATAGTTTAATATATTTTTTTTTATCATGTCCCTTTAGGGGCTCCGTAGTTGTGGACCACGCCAATATGTAATTCAGCACATTCCGCTGCAAGTATTAGATACTTCCTATCTTTACGTTTTTACCATCCGTCCCAATGCAAGCCTATTCTAGGTCTACGCTGTTAAGCGTAAGAACACTTTCTGTAATGCATAGGTCTACATACAATCATAACATTTTGCTCGTAAGCTAATGGAGACAATGATAGGCCTATGTAAAATACACAATAGCAACTTTGAAATAAAAATGGTAGGTGGTTGACTTACCAGTTATAGGGCAGGATGAGCAAGTCATTGGCACATCATTTCGAGGGAACGAAATATTTTTGAGGAAACGAAATACTGTATTATTATATTTCATTATTCATTTCATAATTTAATATTTTTTTCTGACCATGTCCCTTTAGGCTATCCGTACCAAACATATAGTAGGAGTCACTTAGAAATTTTACAGCATTTAAATCAACACCAAAGTCCTTGGTTTTGTTAATTTGTCTTCAGAGTTGACTGTAACTATCACATAGCATGATTTTCATTTTTTCGTAGCAGCTGATATTGCTTATTGACCAAAAATGAAATTTTATTTTTATTCGAAATCATCATTGGCAGGTCTTCAGAGTTGACTGTAACTATCACATAGTGTGATATATATTTATAACAAACCATTTTCAATTTGTATTTTAAATTTCCTTAAAACAAAATCATGCTTAGGCCTATGAGTTATAATTATAGTAGGACTATAATAATAATAATAATGCTGATGCATATTTACATATTTTAGCTTTAAAATTCAAACACTGTGTACAATGGGGAAGGGGGTTGTGGGGGTGCACGTGAGACGTGGATATATCCTTGGGGGTTATCACAGTTGGGATGATCTTTTGACTTGTAAAATCCAATGATGTTAAACAAGACATAAACCATTGCATCAGTATGTGTACACCTTCACTGCTTGTCATACCAAACACAAACCATTGTATCAGTATACACCACAGGTGGGCAAAATGTTTGTTTGCTGCCAGCAACAATTAATTAAAAACCCTATGTGTGCGGCGTGAAAAGCAAAATTGGTTAGAAAAAACATCCTTGTTTTTTACGATCCCCATCATATGTAAAAAGTAACATTAAAACTGAGAATAAAGTGGTGTAAAAGCAGTGCTTGGAGGTTTTTGAAAACTCACTGGAAACATCAATGTTTGGTGGCAGCCCTCGGTATTAAATCAAAACTTCACATTGGCCCTCCGACCGATTTTGATGCCAACCCCTGGTATACACCATCACTGTTAGTCATACCAGACACAATCACTGCATAATACACCATCACCTTATAAACCATCAACTCACTGCATCAGTTATGAATACACCCATCACTGCTACTCAACATCAGTAATAAAAAAAACACATGCAACAATTGACAGAAATGCTATTTTTATTTCTCATGTTTCAATAAAAATGATAGATTGAATTCCACATATTACTGAAAATTGTTATCAACAATGATATTAATCATATCTTTAATGTAACAATCATGAAAGTACTGTTCTGAAGTTATTCATAATTATGAAATACATGTGCCTTTGTTAAGTTATATAGAAGGGTCTATAAAAATATGAAGGTTCAGGTTCATTTAACAAGGTCTCGCAAACATACTGACACGGAAATTTATTTATAATAAAATAATATTAGTAAACCATTTCTACAACATTCCATATATATATTTTTTAAAACATTATTATTATGCATAATTGTTATGTTTAATATTTAAATTCATCATAATATATACAGTACAATATACATTGTATTAAATTGTAATGTATAATCATATTAATAATTATAAACAATACTAGTAATAATAATAATATATTAATTCTCTCGTAAACAAATACTGGAGGAGGGCGAAGTCAAGGAGGAACGAAGTTCCTGTACAAGGTTTGGCAGCCTGCAGAAATAAAACACCACAGCATTGGTTAGATTATCCAATGTACTCTATGAAGACCACAGCATTGGTTAGATTATCCAATGTACTCTATGAAGAAATAAAGATTAAATATTGAATTTAAATTATTACTTAACATGAGTATTTATAATAATCTGTTAAATTTATTATGTTTATGCTTATTGTTTTGTTCTTGTTTTTTTTTTTGTAGTTTAATTATAAAAAAAAGTGCACTACCAAAAAAAAAAAAAAAAAAAAAATATGGAATGAAATATTAAAATAAATGTTCAGGCAATAATAATTAAATATGCATTGAAAAACTGAATCAAACATAAATAGTAGGCCAATAAACAGCAGTACTAAATGTAAACATGGTAAAATGATGAAAAGTGAAAAGAAAAAGTATATAAAATAAATATATATGTTACCATAAAACTTTTTTGAGTAATCATTCCTTAGTTTTCCATAGTGGACTATTAGGTATATAATATGCATCAGAATAGAATATCCCACCCATGCTTTCAATTCATCCATTGCATCATTGTTATTGATACCAGCCAACATGTATTAAAGTTGTCTCCTCTAGAACTTGGAATACCCAACTGGTAAGAATTTACTACACTGTTATGTATTCAATGTTCATTATTTTTTTAATTAAAATTCTAATCTATCCAATGAAAGAATACAATACTTTTACCATTTTAGATTTCATTTTACTTACATATATAAAAAGGTATTTCTGAATTTTTCATTTTTGAACAATGACCATATTTATTTGAATAGCACCTCCCCCTTTGAATTATAAAATCCCCCTTGAATAAACCCCCTCTGGAGCCTCATTTAGAATACACGCCTCCAATGATAAATTGCAACGGTCGTTTCTTTCCCTTGAATAAACGCCCCACCTCATTAAATGACAGAAAACACTAAACACATCTAATGGAAGAAACATCATCCTCAACACTAATGTCCTATTCCAGTAGAATGAAATTTTTTCTAACTTGATTAGGAATTATGATCACGCAACACCACATTCTGATGGTAATTTTGTGTTGTAGTAACCACATTTACAGTAAATTTAAGTGATAGTTACTTGAGTAATACGTATCCATTTTACACCAAAAAATAAATGCCTCCCTTGAATATTAGTTGTTACTTCAATTCTGGTATATGACGAATTCTGGAATATGGTCCCTATGGACATAATTATCTTCAGTCCTGATGATGTTCAATAAACAATGAAATATTGAATCACTATGGCTTCTCTTGGTCTTTTTGGAGTCTGCATGATCTTATATCCCATCTTATATTATCTAAATATAATCAGTGGACCACTTGGTTATTGTTATTTGATATTTCTGTTTTTTCCATTATTACAAATGAAATCTAAAGAAACTGCTAGAAATATGTTAGTTATATATAGTACTGAAGTGTTCAGATTTTGATATGAAATGTTTACAAATTAAGTTTGAGAAAACATCACCATATATTCCCGAATGATTTGAGTGTTTTGCTGTGTGTTTGCTTCAATCTTCTGATAGATCTACATTTTTTGCTTTTCACACCACATTGATGTGCCGAGTTCAAAACCACACTCTTGTAACGAAAGAAACAAATGTACGATAAAAAAACTAGATTTAATCCTTTCTTTCACAAGCTGTTAATTTCATGAAGTAATGAACTCACTTAAATTTGCCATGGACTTTTAAAGTTAATAGCTATTAACAACAATTGATTTGCATATATAGCATCCAATCATGAACCAGTACGCTAGTTCTGAATAAGAAAACCAAATCAAATACCAGAAATGGAACACGGTGATTAGTTGATAATGTAGAAGAAAGGAGCTGCACTGCGAGGACATTGTTTATTACTGAAGCTTTCATTGTAACATTGTAATTATTATCAGGCCAAAATAAAAATGATTAAAAATTGTTATGATGTCACTTTGATTATGGGAGTAATTCCACTGAAACGGTTTGTGATTCTCACCGGTAAACCCAACTTCATAAAATTCCGCCTCCCCATACCGCACTATGAAACTCTAATATTCCGCACCACATTCAGTACAACATGCCATGCAGCATGCTCTTTATGCATTGTTAAGCACTCTAGTTCTGTTGTTCTACTATTACTGTATGTATAGTGTTACGTATGTTTAAATTGGCTAAGAGAGTCAGAAACCAGCACCCTCATTGCATTGAGTGTGTCAAGTTGCAGGTAAACAAAGCAGTGCTGCTGGTTTCTTCTGCTTATTTTTTACTGGTTTCAGTTTAGGACATTAATAATAATAATAAGATTTATAAAGCGCACAAATCCAAGGCGCTAAAGGAAGGAAAAGAAAATTACCATGAACCTAAAGCTAAAAGAAAAGAAACACCACACCATCACCGCACCGTTTGCAGGCATTTTAAGGCACAGGGGCCCCCTATTCATTACTCACAGGTGCTCAAGTAATGGGAGTATCTAACTAAAACAATTAAGCAAGCAAGCAAAACAAACCGGAGAACTAGGAAAAAGCAGCCGACAGCAGATGCGTCTTGAGAGCTTTTTCGAACAAAGCAGTAGACTGATATGAGCAAATATTTATTGGCAGTTTATTCCAAAGGCGTGGAGCTGCAACAACAAATGATCGATCACCCCATGAACGTGTAGACCGAGGCTCAACAAGCAGAAGTTTGTCAGTACCAGAGTGGAGAGTTCGCGATGGCACGTACCACATAAGCAGTTCACAAAGATACCCAGGACCCTTATAGAGTCTTAAAAGTAATGAGCAAAATCTTGAAAATGCTCCTGAAATAAACAGGTAGCCAATGAAGTTCTTGTAAAATCGGAGTGATGTGCTCAAATTTCTTTGTTCCTGTAATGATCCTAGCTGATGTATTCTGCAACAGTTGAAGGCGATGCATGGATCTCTTAGAAATATCAAAAGAGAGAATTCCCAAAGTCAAGATATGAAGTAACGAATGCATGAATCAGTTGTGCTGTTGCTTTCCTAGAGAGGTACTTCCTAATCCTTATATTGTGCAAGTGAAAGTAGAGGAGCTAGTAATTTTGGAAATATGCCTATTCAAGGTCATTGAAGAATCAAGTGTAATACCCAAATTCTTAACTTGAGGTACCTGATCGATCTGACATTTACCAATGTTGAATTGGAGGTCTTGGCATTTCTTCTTTTGTTGAGGTGAACCGAAGATGATGAATTCAGTCTTGTCCTCATTTAGTTGCAGAAAGTTTTCAGACATCCAGGACTTCAACTCAAAAATACAATTTTTGAGAGATTCTACATTTACATCAACCTTCTCGGAAGGTTTGAAGGAAATATAGATCTGTGTATCGTCAGGTCCCAAAATTGACCCTTGAGGAATGGAATAGTCAAGACAGAAAAAGTCAGACATGAGTTCCCAACACAAACTCTTTGTGGACGACGAGAAAGGTAGGAGGAGCACCAGCTTAGAGCGTCTCCTTCTAGACCTATATAATGCTTGAGGCGACCTAATAGTAATGTGTGACCAACGGTATCAAATGCAGCGCTAAGATCAAATAAAATGAGTGCAGTGAGTCGTCCTTTATCCATTTCTTGGAGAATATCATTAGAGACACGAAGTAGTGCAGTCTCAACACTGTGATGTGGCCGGTATGCGAACTGAAAAGGATCAAATAAATTGTATGCATTAATATTTGATGAGCGAGACGTCTGAAAACAAGGCGTTCAATCGTCTTTCCAAGGAACTTCAAGTTTGATGCTGGTCTGTAATTTTTAAACTCTTCACGATCTAAGCAAGGCTTCTTAATTAGAGGTCTGATATGACAAATCTTCAGAGCATCGGGAAAGTTTCCCTCTTCCAGACTTCTATTGACAATTAATGTGATAGATGGTAAAACAACATGAAGACACCTCTTTAACAGAGTAGTAGGGATGGGATCAAGGTCAGATGATGATTTGCATGGTGAACTGCTAATAATTGATCTAATTTCATCTTCATCAGCAAGCTTTAATTTCAACAAAGTGAGTCTATTTGCAGGAGCATCAACCGATCCTAAAGCAAATTCAAGGGGGTTTTCATTAACAGTCAAAGCATCACGGATAGTTTGAATCTTGTTGACGAAGAAGTCAGCAAAACTGACAGCAAGAGCTTTATCGGAGTCATGGGTTGGCAATACAGGTGTGGTTCTTTTCTGCATTAGCTCATCAAGAACTGCAAATAGTTTCTTTTGATCACCACTGGAGTCCGCAATCTTAGTAGAATAGTAAGCAACCTTTGCCTCTTCAATCAAAGTGTTAGCAACACGCCTTTGCCTACAATAGTTTTCTCTGTCGATACTACGTCGACTACAGGTTAATTTCTGAGCTTTCTGGTTCCCTGTTTTTTTGGTTTTTTTTTCTATCTAGCATTTTGAGCACTTCCTAAGTGGATATATGTGCTATAAAATTGTATCAATATAAAAAATAACTTCTTTGTAATAGCATTATCTGTATTATGTATTTAAAAAATACTAAAAATACAAATTACCTTTTCTACTAGATACAAAGTTTAACTCCCCTACTACGACACTCTTTAACCATCTCATCCATTACAGCACATGAGATTCTGCAATTACTCATGCCAAGACAATTCAGCTTAGGAGCTACAGCCAACAAAGTGGCAAGTGAGGAATCTTTGATTTCATTGAGGTTATTTCCACTGATATAAAGACCTTTTAATTCCAACACAACTCCCCTACTAGAACACTCTTTAACTATATCATCCATTACAGCACCTGAGATACTGCAATTACTCATGTTAAGAACACTCAGCTTAGGCGCTACAGCAAGCAAAGTGGCAAGTGAGGAACCTTTGATGTCATTGAGGTTATTTCCACTGATATAAAGCCATGTTAATTGCAACACAACTCCCCTACTAGAACAATCTTTAACCATATCATCCATTACAGCACCTGAGATACTGCAATTAATCATGTAAAGATCATTCAGCTTAGGAGCTACAGCAAGCAAAGTGGCAAGTGAGGAACCTTTGATGTCATTGAGGTTATTTCCACTGATATTAAGGTTGGTTAATTCCAACACAGCTCCCCTACTAGAACACTCTTTAAACATATCCTCCATTACAGTACCTGAGATACTGCAATTTCTCATTTCAAGATCATTCAGCTTAGGAGCTACAGCAAGCAAAGTGGCAAGTGAGGAACCTTTGATATCACTGAGGTTATTTCCACTGATATTAAGATCTGTTAATTCCACCACAACTCCTTCTTGATACAATGCTTCAGCAATCTCATTCACATTAACACCTTTTATATCACAATATTCTAATTGAAGAAACCGAAGTATTGGTGCACTACACAGTAGATGAATTAAAAATGATACATTAATTGATTTGGAACTATAGAAGTATTCTGTAATATTGTATTTGAAATTTAATTTCTTACATTCAGTTGATAAACTACTGACAATATCATTAGTACATAATTCATGGATTTCCATTAAAACATTTCCTTCATCTTGTACTGCAATTAAAACATGAGCAAACATTTTACCAATGTCTTCAGATGATTGTTTCTTCAATTCAGTTATTGAATCCTTTATGTTTATCCACTTTACTCTTTCACTCATCAGTTGAAAGATCTGCTCATTTGATTCTGAGATTACGTTCATATGCAGGATCATGACCTGACTAAACATCCTTAGTGATTTGCATATGTCTTCTATGTGACTTTCATATTTCATTGAACCTTTACTTGGCAGCTCTTGAGTGACTGATGGTTCACTGTCATCCATATCTTAAAAGAGAAACAATTTACTAATCAAAGTATGTTATTATTTGAGGTATACTTATTCAAAATTCAAAACATACATAGCAGCAAGAAGGCTGAATTGGGTAAGGATTTACAAAGGAAAAATATTAAATTGGCATAAAAATGACAACACAAACAAATACAGTAAATCACACACCAAGATGACATACAAAATAGAAAAATCGTGAAAAAGCAATAAAAATAATCAATTGATATGAAGGAAACTTTTGTGAAAGTTTAACCATGGAGGTATTATTGAGGAGATCACTCGGCAACAGTTCCCTTTGACGCGACAAACCCGTGTGTTCCCCGCTTTTGCATCGCGCACGGGCCTATTACCCTATAATTCACATTTTTTCGTTAGCAACAACTTGGCAACGATATGCATTTAAACGCTTCCAGCAGAGCAGTTGTGCAATAAAGCGTTTGAATTTAACCCATTAAATATCTTTATAATGAACAGTGTTCCCCTGATTAGATTTTTTCGGACTTTTGGTATGTTATTTTTTGTATATTTCAGGAACGGATTCCATAAAATATTTATGTTAAAATTACTTCTGTGTAACTAAAGAATGCGTGCACACCTGTGTTTCAAAACATGAATATAATATAGCGTAACAGTAATGAAACTAAGAAGTTGACTTTAGAAACATTAAAATTTAAGATTCTGGATAATATATACTAAAAAGGCAAATGGGAAAACCCCACAGCAAACGGCCATATAATGCAAAACAATTTAAAATTAAATCGGAACAGTAGACTTGGCCATTGTCTTTCCTCGCTTGTCAACGATTGACGGCACGAAAAAAAAGATAAGGAGCGCGCAAGTTCCACTAGGCTCTTTCCCACAGCCGTTGATTTTTTTCCCATTGACCCGATGTCAAAGGTCATGAAAGCACCGAATGATAAAAGAACCGTACGTAATGATGAAAATGCCGAAAGGTAAAACTAAAAAGCACCAAATGATGAAAGATCCGTAAGTGTGGCAAAAGCACCGAAAGTAATGTTTCAAAGCACCGGATGTAATGTTAATAAAAGCACCGAACGTAATGTAAAAAGCACTGAACGTAATGTAAAAAGCACCGAACGTAATGTAAAAGCACCGAACGTAATGTAAAAAGCACCGAACGTAATGTAAAAAGCACCGAACATAATGTAAAAACACCTAACGTAATGTAAAAAGCACCAAACTTAATGTTAAAAGGGCCGAATAGCAAATGCGCCGAATGGAAAAGAGCCACCAAAGGCAGTAATGGCATTCCATATTGGCGCACGGTTGGTTTGTCTGTTTATCTGTTCTCCACAAGATACTGTACTTTTGTTTTTCTGCTTACTGAGTTTATAGCGGGCGTACTTCTCCTGCGCTGCGCAGCGCTGGGTAATAAAAAGAACATACAAACGTTAGTGGACTTCCTACACAGGCGTGACGTTTTTACGAACGGGACTTTGCTCTCTTGTTCTATTTATACTCTTTGGTAGCAGCCAGGAGACCTACGTTGGCCTATACATTGGCTGAATAAGCCAGTGGAAAGGGGATGTAAAATGTCTTTAAAAAAATGATTTACTCATTATGTAGGTTAAATTTTAGGCCAAAATATCGTCGTCAGCTTAGCTAGGCCTTACTTGTTTGGGGTGAAAAGGAAAAATTTTTTGTGTTGTAGAGGCTAGCATTTTTATTCAAAAAAGGGCACTTCAGGAAAAAGGGGGTTTCGTTCGAACCCTACGAACCTCCCTGGCTATGGGCTTGAAACGGAAGAAATTATCAAGCACTGGTCATGATCCAAATTCGAGTGTGAACTTCAGGGTCATAAATTGTTAAGTTTGTGCGTGTTTCTTGTCCTCAAAATATCTCGAAAACAGCTGCACACTTAAATGGAAGTTCCAGGGAATGTTAGGTATGACCCAAGGATGAGGTGATTAAATTTTGGTGACCATCTGGAGTAGAGTGTGGATATGAGGACCATTCAAACGAAAATGTCTCAGAACAGATATTTCAAAAACTAATTGACTGACATGAATGAATATTTTGTGAAACTTCAACCAAGTTTAACAAGGAAGAAATTATGAAGTATTGGTGACAATCCAAATTTGGGTACGCATGAAGGCCAAAAGGTTCCAGACCTAAATATCTTGAAAATGGATAAAAATGGATAAAATTTACAATTGGCAGAATAATTTGTTTCAGTTGTGTTCATGATCCAACATAGGGTGTGGATATGAGGACTATTTAAAAATAAGTTAACCGTATTACCGTAAGCAGAAACAATAACTATATGACGAATATTTAAATAATAGTGCAATTACAGTAAAGATGTACAGTGTTTTATATGTACTAACTTCACTTTTTTCTGGAAGTATTGGGAATATGTTTAACACATCTTTAAATTTAAACATGTGACAGTAAAAACCATATTTCTATTTCTATAATATTTCCATTTCAACACCAATACATTGCATGTATTTTGTTCGTCAGCTATAAGAGTAAAACGTGCCAGTAGGATAAGGCAGAAGATGTACAACTGACAGGTGTATAACTGATACAATAACAGCAGGAATTGTGAATATTCCTACTGATGATGTGAGTTGCAACCTGATATTTTTGATTGATTACTTTCCGTCAATTTTAACACAGAAAACCTTAGTTCATTCATATAATTAGGAAACTAATTTTAAAACGCCAATGTGCTTATAGATCAGGAAACCAGATCCGCTTATATCATAGTAAAGTTTGTAGTGAGATTAGAATGGCTAAGAAACATTTTCAACTACCATAAAATGATTGCATCACTTCATGAGCCTCATAGATGGCATAGGGAGGTCCGGAAATGGGAAAGAATAAAGTACAATATATGATGGTGAAACCAGGTAGCAATCTTCAGGATAGGAGTGATGTTTTGCCCTACCAGACATTTTATCGTACCTAATATTCAGTATCTCCCCAAATACTAGCAAAAAAAAATTTGCAAGTTATTCGGATGGAAATCGAACCCACAGCCTCTAGGTAACTAGCCTGATGTCTTAACAACTAGACCACTGAGCTTGCGCTTGATAGCTAGTGATGAATCTGATCCCTAAGTAACAACAGGTACTGCAAGTGTTATTAACATATGAGTTTGTGTCAAGACAATATCATAGGGGTGATGTTTTGCCCTACATAACATAATTCACAAGTGATTCGGGTGGGGATCGAACCCATGACCTCCAGGTAACTAGCTTGATGTCAGAAAAATATCATAGGAGTGATGTTTTGCCCTACCTGACATTTTTACCTGATATTTTCTTAATAACCTTCAGGATATTGTAAATAATCTCAATATACATTTTGCTGGTATCTGTTCTCAGTTACCTTGTTGGATCTTAACAACTAACCTGCTTTCTTCCAACTTCCAGTACACCAATTATATATCCTGAACAAGTATAAGCTATAAAAACTACCAAGTCATCCTAATGACTTAACATTGCGATTATTAAAAAGTTTGCTTCTGAACTTGCGTCGCCCTAGTCTGACATTTTTAACATTTTTCTTCAGAGCTATATCTTTCCTAGTGTTTGGAAGAAAACTAATGTGTCTCCTGTGCCTAAGAGGCCAAATGCAACAAGATCTGATGAGCACCGTACAATAGCTACAACACCAGTCTTCAGAGGTATCTTTGAGGGTTTTCCAGCAGATATATCATCAGCTTTCTGCCCTCTTATTAAACTTCAACAATTTGGTATAAACTCAAATGTGTGCTCATTAAAACATTATTAGTCCAACTTGGTCATCATATCTTGTTGGTTACAGACATACCTGGAATGTATGCATCAATCTGTACAGCCGACTTTAGTAAAGTGTTAGATTGTGTTAATCACTCCGTCTTGATTAATAGATTGATTGATAAACACATTTCACTTCCTATAATTCCCACTATGTATAGTTTCTTTCCAAAGAACTCAATGTATGCGTTTGGGTGGGGCAATTTGTACTTCTGAGTCTATTTTTTTTTTTTAGATCATCAGAGAAGGGTGAAAAAAAAATGTTGTTCCTTCTTTTCAAACAGTTTTGCCAAAAATATCTAAACAGAGGAGAATATAAAAATTAAATGTTATTGGTGAATGTAAACAGTGCAGTTATAAGATGGTAAAATGTTTTAAATTTTGTATAATTAGGAAAAAATATACATATCTTATCTTTGGAGATTTCGAGGCAGCAAAAGTCATAATAAAAATAAAGAAAAACTTTCTATTTTTTGTGGCAGTGGGTAATAGGCCAAAAAAAAAAAAATTTTATTTGAAATCATCATTATTGGTGGGCGGCAGGTTCGCTAACAGTGGTGGCGCCAAAGGGGGGCTGGGGGCTATAGCGCCCCTATCGGGGAAGCATAGCCCCCTGTTGGGGGAGACGAGTATATTCTGTCGGGGGATAAACAAATAAAAAAAATATTTACATGTAATGTTCGTTAGCCACCACATTGTTTTCATTAAACTATTTGTGCTATTAATAATAATAATAATAATAGTTCAATGAGACTAATTAAAAATAATTTGCGTTCTGTTATGACAAATTCTTGTTAGGATAGCCTCATGATGCTTGAAATACATGATGATTGGTGAAGCAACCGCGACCATGACAGCATGGTTGACAGATTTCATGGAAAATTTCCAAAATGTAAAATTTCACTTTCAAGAATGAGAACTTAAAATAAATTAGATGGTTACATTGCATACGCTTTGGTTTATTTATTTACATTTTTATAGCGCCCTTTCCATTAAGTAATCATGTTCAACGGCGCTTCACATGGTTCTTGTTTTATTCAAAATGTTTTATTTTATTCAAAATGTTTTGGTTTTGGAAGCTGATTTCGACATTAAAAAACATAGCCTACATGCAGTCATACTATAGTAACTCGATGCCTATCAAAATAAGTAATAAAAATTCGCCATAATTCGTCAAGTATCCGTAGCTTCCAGGGGGACCCTGGACCCCCACCGGGGGCCCTAGGCAGCTCCTTGGCCCCTAGCCAAGTGAGACTCAATTCGCTTCACTAGCGCCCCTGTCGGGGCCTTTAGCCCCTCCGTCGGGCAGGTCCCGGCGCCATCACTGTTTGCTAAACAAGGTATAAAAAATGTCTTACCTTACTTGTGGTATTTCACAAGGTACCAAGTTAGGATCCAGTGTTTTTACAGTAATGTTAAATGATCTGACATTAATGGAAAATTTTAGACGACTCAATGATCAGTGAAATGAACACATTCAGATAAGATTGTGTTAGCCAACTGTAAAGTCATTTTGACCATCTGCAAAGCTGGTGCATTATAAACGACATGATTCCATATCCATCTAAATTCCAATTTATGCACATTCATTTTCTGAACCCTAATTCATTCCCCTGTCATGGAAGGTCGAGTTACCTTTAGTTCCTCAATGTATCAAGCTACTTGGAGTGCACATTCAAAGCAATATGATAGTGGGATGTGCAATGAAGGCGATGATCTCTAAACCTTCTCGATGTCTTTATATACTTTAGGTATTTTAGGTATTGAGATTGTTTGGAGCTTCAAGAAATGATCTTGTTTTCATATACATTACGTATGTGAGACCATTGTCTGCTATGGCATGCCTCTATGAAGGCACAGTACAATTTCCCTTTCTTTTTTTGCAGTGCCTTTTTCACTAGGGTGTCTAAAATAAACGCATTGTCAGTGGTGCTATAATATTTCCTAAACCCTGCCTGTTCTTCAACCCATACCCTACTCTAGTTTCTACATTTTCAACATTTACTAAATATTAATAATAGTGTGATAGGTCGGTAGTTTGCTGGGTTGTTTGGGTTGTTATTCTTATGGATTGGTACTATAATTCCATAAGACCATTTACTTGGAAATTCACCCAATTTTAGAATTTTATTGAAAATTAAAATAATGCAATTCAGAAAACCACCCGGCCCATTGCCACCATAGGCCCTTTGCCTCCCAGGTATAGTAGGTCTATGCATTGTATTTGCAGAAATTTTACTCTCTGTATTTTTGCCAAACTATGTGTACTGAATGACGAATGAATTGATTGTTTGGCAGATTGTAAACAATGACAATTCGTTGCAGTTAACCATCATGAAAGGCACACGTGTGAGGTTCCTGATTAGCATTCTATCTTTATTTGTATGTATTCAGATGTACATATGTACATGTTTTCTGAGTATGTACTGTTTTTAGTAGTTAGTGTGTGTGTATGCTTTTTTACATTTTTTTGGAAAGGCAGAACATCATGAATTAAAAATCTTGTAGTGTTATAAATTGAACAGATTTTTTATTTTTATTTTATTGACTTGCCTTTGAGTGTGGAAATAATAATGAACATATATATAGTGAAAATGATGAAAATAGCAATGATAAGCTATTATTATTAACATGTTGAATATGTTAATGCTGCTACCGCTATAAGAAATGGGCCTATGCCCATACATATGTACACCTCTCACAATTTGTTGTTTTTAAGATATTAAGCCAAATGTATGATCATATATAGCTCTGGTATACCAATAGAAAAAACATGGGGGCTGTATGGCAAAAGGCCTAGGTGGCAACTGGCCTAGGGTGGCGAAAGGCCGGGTGGCAACGGGCCGGGTGGAAACGGGCCGGGTGGCAACAGGTCGCGTGGCAACGGGCCGGGTGGCAACGGGCCGGAACCCATGGATATCCTCTAACTGTTTATTGATTCCATTTAATTTAATGAAATCATCATCAATTTTAAGATTATCCTCCCAAACATAATTATTATTGTTTGGTTACAATTATCACAAGTTTCTATAGATTTGTTACAACCAAGTCTGATACTGGTTTCAACTGGCATGTGATCGGATACACTGATATCAATAATTTTGAAGTGTTTAAAAAAACTATTAAATAATAGGCACTGGCAATTATGTAATCTGTAACACTTTTGCCTTGGTAACCAAGGAAAGTAAAATCACCGATTCCTTTATCTTTACTAATCCTACCATTTAAAATTCACACATTTTTGCAGAAATCTATGAATTTGTTACCCTGGGTATTTACTGAGTAATTACTAGAGTATCTTTCTTGTGTATATAATTCAGGAGGGTCAGACATTGAAATGATATTGTAATCTTCAAAAGTTCATTCAGTGAACCTGAAGGAGTACAGATAAATGATATTGTATATATTATTTTTCTGTTGTATCATTAAATTTTTATAATATGTCGTTCTTATATAGCGCTTAATGCCTTAACAAAGCCTCTAAGCGCTTCACATTATTACCCCGGTCATTGGATCAAACACATATGGATCACATTGAACACTAAACGAAATTATTAAATTAAATTCCATAATATTGCGGCTAGTAATCAGCGCAGTGTTGGAACCTACCAGGTACCCACTTGTACTCCTGGGTGGAGAGAGGCAACCGTAGATAAAGTGCCTTGCCCAAGGACACAAGCGACTTGCACAGCGGGAGTTTCGAACCCCCGACCTCAAGGTTGGGCGTCCAAGCCACAACCGATGCGCCAACCACTTCTACTTTTAACCATATTATGTGATCATGCTTCAGGTTAACCTCTGTAACATTTATTTATCGAGGCCCCCCAAGTTTCTTAAACAATTCCATTTTAGGTATTTCATTTTTATCTGTTAACCTAGTCTCACTAAGAAAAATTGTCATGCTTTTTTATACAATAGCACACTCTGAGCTTATTGTCATCTTTTAATTTATTTAATAATTCGTCAACGTTCCATGTAACAATGCTAATATTTTCTGTTGGACCTTGGCCACCTCCCTATTTCAACTTGACAATCTTATCCTCTTCCTCGTTGTATGTGTAAACTGAATTTCCAATATATAGTTTGTCATATCTAGGTTGAAATTTCTTCTTTGCTGCAATAGCTTCTTGTATTTTTGGCCCCAGCTTTCTTCTTACATTTCTTATTCGTGTAGTGTAATCTTCACTGACTCCTATTTTATCTGTACTCTCGTTTCAAATCCTATCTTTGCTTTCGTTTCTTTTTTTTTACTTTGCGTCTTTTTAGTATCTCTTCCTTATATTTGTATTTGGAGAATTTAACTATTATTGGCCTAGGAGTATGTTTAGTATTTAGTCTGTGTGCTCAATCAATTTCAATTGAGTTGACCTGCACACCCAGATTTTCGATCATGCATTCCTTTATTTTCTCCTTGCAATCGGCCCACGTTTCATTTGGTTGTTTTGGAATGTTGTGAAAAATTCTCTCTTCTGCTTTAAGCTTCAATTTTATCCATCTTTGAAGCAAGTAATTTATTGATTTTAGCTGCTTATTTTCTTTTTCAACAGCTTCAATTCTTTCCGAAAGTGTGTTTACTGTTCCCATTAGGGTATCCATCTTTTGATTGATACTGTGTACATCCTGACCTATTTCTTTCCTTAACTCTTTCATTTCATTTAATATCTGTTTCAATGGGTCTTGTTCACTTGTTTTAGTTCCAAAAGCTTCTTTAATAGTTCCCTGTCTTGTAGTTAAAGGACCAGGGTTAAGCTCTATATCCCTGCGTTTATCAATGTGCATGCTATCACAAGTCCTAAAACTCTACCAAGAGGTAAACACCACAATGGTACAAGCTGCTTAACTTTCCCTGCTTTTCTATGCATATAATAGCCAATTCTTAGTCTCGATATTTCAATTGATATCATTGTTTTAACTGTTAAATTAAGTGCAACATATTCAAATAGCAATAAAATGTATTAATCAGATTGATTGTCATCTACAATACGAGGGCAGGTGCAATATAGGTGTACTTACACTATAGTTAATACTGTTTACTTTTCTTAATAGATGTGAGTGTAAGTATGTCTTCTCCTGTCGATAGAGGTTAGTGCCTAGGATTTCCTAGGCCTTGGGATTGGTATTTGAGAAAATCAACACACAGCGGTTGGTGGGAATTTCAAAATACCTTTATCAGTACAGCTGGGTTTAATACACAATGAAGAAGTAAACAACATACCTGGTCATAAAAAATCCACATAGAGTTTAAAATAACAGAAATTGAGCCTCCAGAAGCAAATAATGTAGAATCATCAGTATAATTGTAAATTTTCTTCAATAAGTTAGCGTAATTTACACTCAGAGCTCAGATAAAAACACATCCGCACAGTAGCTATCTGACTGAACTCCCAAATATTTTTTTGGGAGAATATAAGCTGTGTTCTTGTAACAATGTAAATATCAGTGTAGGTAAGCTCCAGGAGTGGATTGCTATAAAACGGTCTTAACTGGTAGTCTTAACTCCTTGAATAAAGCCGGCTTTATCACTTAGACAGTCTTACTAAAGACATTCCTCTAAGACCATTGCTATAAAACAGTCTTCCCTAAGACTGCTTTGGGTATTGAAATGCAAACAAGCACCCCCTGGTAATGTAAGATTGAGGGCAACGTCATGCTCGACACACGCAAATGTATCGAAATGGACGTAAATAAACGCCGTAGACCTATTTTTACAGACGTTGTGAGAAGTGTATGGAGCATTCGTCGTTCGATTCTCCGACTTTGACGATTTAGGCCTAGGTCTTGCCATTGCACTGTTGAATTAATCAGCAAAACGCCATGATGAAAATGATTTTTTAAGACCGTTTTAAGCCTCCTCCGAGTAGGCTTTAAAATTTAAGACGACTAACTGGTTAGACTGCGGTATAGCAATGGTCTATAATCATAGACCAGTAGTGACGTCCCGATTATAGCCGGCTAACCGTTAAGACCGCTTATAGCAATCTGCCCCAGATCTTAATGAATATTTAATTACAACTTGGTCTCTAGAGCCATAATGTGTTTTAATACCTTTATAAAAACATTTAAAAACTTACCTTGACCTGATGTAAGAAAACTTGGTTCAATGGAATATTCTTTTTCACGTTCTTTTTCTTTCAATAATACTTCATCCTTTATGTAACACTTTTTCTTGTAAAACATGTTTGCTACATAGTGCCTTAGGTATCCTATATCAAATATGAAAAAATACCATTTTGCTATATGCCTTCTAAAAGACAGGAAGAAATCTTGCACGCTCAAGTAATAACAAACAGTGCAGTCTATCTAGGGATTTCATATACTGTAAAAGCTGGAGGACAAACAGAATCCTGACCACATTGTTGGGGTCAAAGGAAAAGCTCTTTTAATAATATTAATTTGGCAAATTAAAAATACAATCTTGAAAGGGGCAAAAAATGGAAAAATAATATCTTACACCACCGTGTACAGTATTTAGGCATGGAGAATATTTCTTCAATGATTTAAGCATGATTTAATATACTCTACTGCCTCTATTTTTATACTGCCCACATTGGAGCTTTCAAGATTACAAGAACTTGTTAGAGTTTATATTAACCCTATATATTTTGTGTACATCCTGTAAGTGTCGATTTTTTACTGTAGTCTTTGAAATAAATAAATATGCAGAACAATTTGTCCAACTTTGTGTTGACTATTGTGTTATGAACACATCTGGTTTGATCCAACTGCATCTGCGCGCAGAATTCTATATTATTTTAACAATTTTTTTGTGCTAGTAACAACAGGCTTTTATACGCTTCAATGCACTATTTGTGCGATGTGACACAATCAATTGTTAGATGTTCTCATTAAATATTTTTAAAATTAACAATGTTCTCCTGATTGGATTTTTTCTGACTTATAGTATGTTATTTTTGTCTATATTTTTGGAAGAGATTCCGCAAAAATTATTTCTGTTGCAATTAGTTCTGGGTCAGTCCACAGATGGACTGGACTATGAGTTATTTCATTCTTGATGTATTTTATTGTTATTGGTAAAACATACCATGTAACCTGTGGTGGAAATCCAAACATGAATTACATTTGTGAATTGCAGAGAATGTAAATACATTTATGGCATTAAGTTACAGTAATAATACTGTAATAATAATATTTGAAATGACAATGGTGATTGTAAATGATGACACTAATTATGATGTAACTGTGTACAAGTTACTAATTAAAAATTTAAATAAAAGCTCATTTGTGTTGGTGTTCAGATTTGTGTTGAGACAACAATTTTTACTTCATAACTAATTTTACTTAATAATTAGATACAGTGATGATAATCATAATGAACAAAATGTTTGATTATTGAAATTAATGATTATTCTTTGTGAGGATTTGAGGGTGTCACGTCCCTAGCAGAAAAGCAGTTCACTGCTTGTCCTCGCCTAAAGGTTTGGTTTATAGAACCAAGTGTTCTCAAATAAGAAAAGCGGTCCAGTGTACACATATGGCTTGTGAGCAACATAGAACCAATTGCATTTTTTGGAAGGCTTACCATAATGCTTTGGTTCATTCAGAACCTGTCATCGGGAAACGATGTGAAAAAGTCTGCTAAATATATTCATGGACCATGCAATTAAGAACAATGTTGATTTTATTGTTAAATTATTTCATTGCAATTGAGCATGAAATAAACACAAAACAAACAAATATTACTGTGAATTAGTTATTTTCCTACCTTTACCTATCTACCTACAATTCCTTTATGATAATAATATTATCACATTATAAAAGAGGTGTTACCTGGGGTCTAGGTATGCCAGCAACTGCACACTGAAGAATTGCTGCAGAGTCTCCTTCTACAGCAATTAACTTTGTTTCAAGTTCCTTAGTGAAGTATGGAGCACATTCTTCTACTTCTGGGATTATTAACAGTTCAGAGACCTCTGATATTGGGGCTTTTTCGTCCTGTTACATAAAAAATAAAGAATAAAAATAAACATCTTAGCAGGCTTTATACTCTGCCAGGATTGGTTAAATATTACAGCCCAAATAAAGTTTCCAACTTAGTATTTGACAAGTTAAAGTAGGACCCATTGGAAATAAGTTTTACTCCTCCATCAGCTTTTGTTGCTATTTGTTTGTCCTGCCATGTGCGATTATATTTGTTTTGTGAATATTTTGATGATGTGAAATAAACTGAACTGAACTGGCAAGTAAATAGTTCCTCTGCTATGTAGTTTTATCTTGGCAAGTGATGTTTGAACAGATTGTTCTGTATGTCTATTAATTCTGTAGGTTGATGATAGAATGCCTCATCTATATGTCTTTACCTAGGGATTTTTAATTTTTACCCAAAATATTTTGTATTTTATACTTAGTTCACCTAAATGAGATATACTCTATTTGTTTTTTCCAAGATTTTCAAAAACATTATGTATTATATGATATATTCTGTATAAAGCAATTTGTAAATTATTCAACTTCTTTTGTTTAGTTGATCTTATTATTAAACAAAATTATGAATGCAATACAGGATCTGGATTATGCAATGACCTTTTAAAAATATATCACAAAGCAATGAAGAAAGATTAAAAGGATAATTGAAGGGAAATTGAAATTAAAATATTAAAAAACAGAGGTATATTATATCAATAATATTTCTGTAGTAAAAATATAAATGATTATCTTATTATGTAAACAAACTTTCAATTAATATCAATATTATGTAATTTTATGCTTATTTCAATAATTAAATTTTTTTTATTTATAAAATGGAAATTAAAAGTAAAATATTAAAAAAACATAGGTATATTGTATCATCTTTCATCCTTTCTACCTTTTATGTAATAAATATATCTTATGTAAATTTATTGCTCTCTTCCTTTTATTAGTTATCAATAATATCGTATCAATAATATCATTGTGACTATGTAGTCTGTACAGTAGTCTTCGCCTTGAAACTTACTTCTTGCTAGTAAGACTCATTGACGAGCTCAGCAAAAGACAGTTCTGATGATGACTACTATAAAAATTTAATTGTGCTTCAATTTCAACAATAATGTATTTAATTGTTCGTGTCTGATAAATTGTGCTAGTCCCAAAATATTAGCATATGGTCTGTAAGATAATAAAATAAATCATATAATCTGTTACTATTTTCAAGTTATTATAATGTATCTCTTCTTCAGTTGTTGAAAAATATTACATAATTGTTTTATAATTTTGGCATTGTGCAAAATGAATGAGTTAGATTTACCTGAAAATGGAATTCAGGTTGGACAAATTCTTCAGTGGCTGATATTTCAACAAGTGGCTGGATCTCAATAACTGGTATTTCATACGATGGTACTTTCATCTCTTCAAGAGTTGGTTTTGATTCTTCTAGTTTAGGGAGCTCATCATGCTTTTCTATGAAAAAATATATATACAAGCTTTCAATTTGTGTACATCAGAATTAAAGTTAATTGATTACTCAGTACAATAGTAATTGTTTCCATCTGAGATATCCACAGAACCCAAAATTCACAGATGCAAATACATGCAAAAAAGAAGAAAACTACAGTAAGAGAAAAAAAGATGAAAAAGAAATGAAAAATGATTTTGATTCATACTACCAGTAACTTTCATTTTTGTTTCATGATAGAACCCACCTTAAATTAATCAGATTCTTTTCCATGAAATGAAAGGATATATAACACTATGGCAAAAACTTATAAAGGGAATGGGAACTCTTTCTAAGTGGTCCAAAATGTCATATTCAAACTTAATTAAGTGACACTTATATTTTTTTTTTATTGTATCACAGCAACTACAGTAGTCTCAAAATAGAAATAATTCATTTAAAATCATATTTTGACACCTTTTGAGGAATAAGCCATACTTCTTCTCCCGAATCCTTAGAATGAATGATATTGGTATAGGTCTATGGCATGTTTTACTTTGTTGAATGAACCGATTATCAGTTTGACCCTTGAAATTTATTTGGTTTTTTATGAACTTTCATCTCAAAATACTGTAAGATTAAAACATGATGATGCCAATACATCATCATGTGTACATATCATTTTGTGTGAATTTCTTTATCATTGTACATACAGTGTACTGTAGCTAAATATTCATGTTCTTGATTTCTTATAATATTGTAATTAATTGTCATAAGAAAACCAATTTTCATTACTTAATTATTACAGTAAATTGTATCTGAATGTTAACTTGAATTGCAGTCAGCACAAAGTAGGCATGTATGAGAACGGAAAAAGAAAATTAAGATGGTCATATTAGGGTCTGCTGCAACAGCTAAAACAATATAAATATATAGTGCACAACTTACAGTATTAGGTATCAATTATTAAGTTAAACTGTGAAAATAAATTAATTGTCACAATTGTTTTGACCTGCAGGTGCCTTCAAACACACCCATTTCTTAGGCCAAACTACAGTACGTAGCCAAGGAACAAGCATCTTTGTTATTAGAAAATAATTTAATTTTAAAATTTAAATACAACTGGCCTTCATTCATTTTCACATTTTCTCACCTTTGCCTTTCAGCCTACTGAGTGCAGCTCTGTATTCATTTTCATTGATGTACGTCATCCATTCATCTAAGAAATCCTGCTGATGTATCTCTGGGACTAATATTCCAGCTAAATCTTTGATGAGCTTCCCGCTAGAATGTATTTCCCACAGATTCATCAACGCATTAGAATCATGTGTAGATAAATGAAACACTATAGATCCCTCTTCTGTTTTGTCTAAATCAAAACCATGACATTTATAATAGGAGACAATGCTGCTAAGTATAGCAAAACACTTTGGCTTATGCCTTAAAGTCAGAAAGTCTTTACATTCATTAACTTCTTTTAACAAATCAAGAATATATTCCGGATGTGGTTGATTGTCCTCCCTTTTGCGTTTAAGACTTAATTGCACACCTATGAATAGAAGATGAAAAAATATATCAATCAAAGAACATAGAACAATCTTACATTTGCCTGCTATTTTGTTCACTTACCTTTCACCTATATTTAAATTGTAGTTATGTTAATGTCATAGTTTATGTAGTTATTTTCAACAATTCTTGACTTTGTTTTAATATTATCAGTTTATTTCTTTCTTAATTCTTGATGCAATAGTGAAATTTATGCTGATTCAGTAAAGGTGCCTACACATTTAAAGCAGAAAGACTGCAATAAATAAGATTTTTTCAAGCATATGAAGCCATAAGTCCTAGCTGCTATTGCTTGACATACAAAACTGTAAAATCGGAGAATAAGGAATAAACAGAGAATATTTTCTATTATTTGACTTTCTATTATTCAAATTTTACAATATGGCTTCAATATTTAAAAATTTCAGTTTACAAATCTTTACAAACATTACTGAAAATAGTAGACAGGCTTTTAAATAAATTTTAATAAAATAGTCTTTCAAATCCTAACATTTCCAGATCTCAAGAGGCTTTACCCCTCATCTCCATCGGAGCTTTGTCGCTGTCAAACCAGGGCTCTAACTAGTCTCTAGCCTCAACACAATGCTCACTTCTCCCACACAGCCCGCATCAGGCTTAGATATAATACGTGGCTACAATATGTTCTCAGGAACCATCAGGAAAATTTAGGTGATTACCTTTGTCCAATATTTTGGTACCAAGACATCAAACTCTTGCAATAAAAATCACAATATTTTCAAGTAAATTAATCTAATAAATGAATTATAAAGTCTTCTTTTAGCCAGAGCTGAATTGTCATCAATATTGCGGTAAGTATGTAATGTCAATTTAGGTTTTGTTGCCAACTTAGTTTAGAAATCTGAATTTTCAAAAAAACCTAATTGGTCAAACATTTTTGCTTAAAATCAAAATTGATCATGTTAAATAGTGCAAATGCCACATTCTAGTTTCCATTATTTGCTGCCCTCTTTTGTTTGTTTTAACTTGTAAAGTTAGCTTTAATTCTATAATTTAAGCGGAAGTTTTTGGAATGAGTAGTTACAAATAGTTTTATTGAATATATCAATAAAAACTATGAACATTGAATTAGCTAAGGTTTCAGGTTGGTTTAAGTTAAACAATCATTACTACTTACTACTTAGTCCTCTTCATCCCCTTTGGGACATAAGGCTGCAATCATTACACATTGATCAAAATACAATTACCTGTACTTGATTTTAGTGAAACCATTTTCAACTAAACTGTCTCACTCTAATCAATATTTATATACCACTTTATCAGTTAACTTTGTAACAATAAAATATATATTAAAAAAAAGAACAACAATGAAAAATCACTTATTACCTTCACCCAATCTATGTCCTGAATTTGAAGATGCATTTGGAATGTCTGTAAATGTAAGTCAATAGAAAATAGAATATTAAATGTTCTTGAAAATTAAACACAAAATAACAGCTGAGGCCTGCAGTGATGCCAGTGAGAGGCCGAGAGGGGGAGGCTCTGATTGTACTGTATAATTACTAATATGAATTTCTGAGTGGTTCAAATGCTTAGATACTTTTTGTTTTTTTACAGTGACCTAGTACATGTAACCCATGCTCTAATGCAAACAACTCAAAAAGAAAAACCAAAGGAATTAATAGTAACCCATGGTTTCAGGGTTCTGGTTTAATAAGTATTTTCATAAAATTTCAGTTTTCCAAATAATCAGTGATGAATAGAATACCCAACTGCAATGACACAGGACAAAAATCAAGCTGTTCTTGATTTGAAGAGAAATACAGGGTATGACCATACAGAAAGAAACATGGACATTGTGTTCTATTAGTATGAAACATGTTGCTTTCTAGTATCATATTGTACACATCCGAATACTACAGCATCTGTACCAAAATATTCTGAATTCAAAAAGGATCTTGTTAACACCATATTCTGAACCTTCCCACAATGTGTCAATCATGAATAAATGACTACAATAACTATGACAATAAAACTACACTAGTGAAAACAAAAACAGCAATATTATTAATGGTAGTAATAATACTAATGATAGTGTACCAGCAGTAGAAGAAGTAGCAAATTAGTAATAAATTAGTTCAAAGAAATTCATCTAGATTTAATGTATTGTAAGTACAATTGGTTTGCCCAGCAGCAGCCTTTAAACCAGAAGCTTCTTCAAAGAGCTTGAGAACCCAACTTTTTGTTCAAATGTGAAAAAATAATTATAATTTAATGGAAATAAATAGAAAAAAAATTTACTTTTAGACCTTAACTACTAATTAAATTGTGTAGTTATAGTCATCGATATGCTCTGCCCCTAGCTCTGCACCTAGCGTAAATTCATTGGTTGTACTATTTCTATTTAGCACCCTGCTTTTCAAAATCTTGTTATACAACTGCCCAGATTAACTACTTACTGTACTGTACAATACAGTATTTGTAAAATATCAAAAACAGCCACCCAGAGAAAGTAAAAGAAGAAAAGAAAGATAGAAACAGAGGTAGAGAGACGACACATTAGACAGAAAGATGTGGAAGAGTTTAGAGGAGGATAGTATAGGTTCAACAGTGGACTGAAGAACCCTGAAGTAAGTGATAAAATAAGACACAAATGTATTAGCCTTATCTTACCACTTGCTGGTCCTGAGTTTGATGGCGGCTTTGGAATGTCTGAAATATAATTCCATATTGGATTACCAGAAAATAATATTATTTACCATAACTAACATTCAATTGAATTAGACCTATACAGTACTGTACTGTAAAAGCCCAACTTATATGTGATTATTGTATTTTAATACAAATAAAGTCATATAAGACTAAATACAATATTTAATATTAACTACTCTAAATCCAAGAAGGAACAATTAAACAAAGCAGCATTATACAAGCTATCAAGATGGGGATAATTGATGGCTTCTCAAAATTACTGTATTGTTTCAATATAATAAGAGCACTTTACATATCTAAAAAATATTCTGAATTGAAAGGGAATTTTTTTACACCCTCTTTTGAATAATCTGCAGCAGCAGTGGTAGCAGTAGCAGCAGCAGTAGCAGTAGATAGAATTATTATAGAACACAAGGTAACAAATAACATGATAATATTATAAATAAGATACCAATGTAAACATTATTTATCTTACCACTTGCTTTTCCTGGGTTTAAAAATGGCTTTGGAGTTGGAATGTCTGAAATAAAATTAAACAATTGATTACTGGTACAATAAATATCAATTTATTTATTATTTACCATAATATATAATTGAACTCATAAATGGACATGGAAAAGCCATAAAAATTCTATTTCATATTATCAATGTGTTTGATATAAAAATAGAAATCATAAAACACAAATAAATATCAATAAACTACAAGATCACCTTACATCCTAAAGAACAAATCGATGCCAGTGAAGAGTGTGATGTAGTTTAAGAGATTGGATGCCGGAACTACGATTCAGTATACATCGGTGAAACTGGCAGGAAATTGAAGACCCGATTGGAAGAACATAAAAAAGATGTCACCAATAACACAACAGGTGTGTGCACTAGAGCATCCAGAAACACTGAATCTGAGCTCATTTACAAATCAGCGGAAGTGCATGAGGCTGTCCCGATTTCCGTGAGACTCTATAACCATACTACTGACTGAAAAAATGCAAAACCCATACAAACAGAATCCATCTAGCAAAACATAAAAAGAGACAATGGATTGTACTGGTTCTCACATGTACATTATGGCCCAATCAAACTCCTGAAAAACCAGGACAACTGGCAGAGAGGGTGCTATTCAAGCCTGAATAGCGTCCAGGGACGTAGAAAGGATTTTGAAAGGGGGGGGGGGCCGTTATGTGAATCACGTAGGACCCCAGCGGGGTCAAGGGGGCGAATCCCCGTGAAGTAGCGCACTCTGAACGTTCTTAGGACTGTTTGAGAGGATAAAGTGAAAATTGCAATAGACACATTATAAATAAGCGCAAAAATAATTATATAAAAAATCAACAGTGGTAGATCTAGGAATTCGAAAGAGAGGTGAACCAGGGAGGGACTTTCACAGACTGAGGAACCACCCACCTCAGCCCCACCATGGTTGGGGCTGAGGTAAGAAAATTCATGATTAGGGCATCTCTAGATGGCCGGAGATTACACTCTCGCACTTCAATTTGAACATATTTTTCTTTTTTTTCTTTTTTTTAAATGAATGGTGGGGGGCCTTGAATCCACCTCTGCTCAAAACATTCTTTATCCAGAATAGTCATAATCACAAAAAATGGACATGAAATACCAGATTACATCCTAAAAACAAACAGCAGTCACTAAGACATACATCAGGAGCCGACTCGATGGAGTTTAATGTCATACCTAGGGAAGGGCACAGATCTATTTTGAAAGGTGGAGGGGGAGGGCATTTTGTGAGTCGACACCCACCTCAGCCCCACAATGGTTGGAGCTGAGGTGAGAAAATTTGAGGAAATAGTACCTCTAGATGGCCAGAAATGACTGGCCATCTAAAAAATTCATCATCATCACATCACCATTAGTCAAAATGAAGCGCCAAAAAAAATTCTAATGATCTTTTATCAGGGATTTTTGACAAGCATAGAGATCTTATTAATGTGTGTGTGTTTACCATAGAAAACAAAGCTTAAAAACATTGTCTTTGAGTATGTACTTTACATAGGCCTACTTCAAAAACGTGATTTCACAACCAATTTTGAGGAAATAGTACCTCTCGAGATGGCCGGAAATGACACTTTTATATAGTAAAATTCATCATCACATTACCATTATAGTCAAAATGAAACGCCAACAAATTTCTCATGATCTTTTATCAGGGATCTACTTAATATCCAGGACAACTTAGGCCTAATTATAGCTTACTAAGCTTTAACTATATATACTATATTATGATCAACAAATCACAACTTTTTTCCACATTTAGCAAAATTTTCTTCACTATTTATTGCTATTAATATAATTATCAATCATTACTATCGTCATCATCATCATTGTTATTATTATTATTATTATTAGTAGTATTATTAAACAAACGTTTAAAGAAACTTGCAGAAGGAATAAAAACGAAAACCACAGTATCGCATTTCTATCTTAAAAGACCTGGCCTGAGATTTATGAATTTAAGATTTTTTTAAATCACGCATAGGCTTATGTGTTCTATTAGGCCTATGTATAACGTGTACTGATGCATATTTACATGTTCAGAAGTATTCATTTTGAGTGATCCCAGGAAAGAATTTGTATGGGCTCAAGAATAAGCTTTAAAATTTTAACACTGTGTACAAAGGGGGGGGGGGGAGCCGCGGCTCCACGTCCCTGATAGCGTTACTAACAACATCTACATCACAGATACTCTCATCACATAGGAAGAAAATAGCTAATTTACCAGAACAGTATACTGTACTGAAAATCAGCACACACAAACCAATATCTAAACTACTCATCCCACCACCCTCTCAAAAACAAATTAATAAGATGAAACATTGTGTATGTGTATCATCGAACACTTCAAAGTGTTTGTGAGCTCTAAAAAAAACAAATGTGTCAAAGCTCATAACCAGCAATAATTCTGGATTTATATAGCGCCTCACGTTGACACAACCCCGGATCACTGGATCAAGCACATATGGAACACACACTCAAGCCCCATGGGGGAATTTCATAATGTTGCAGCTGTATTCAACGCAGGCTGTGTTTGAACCTACCAGGTACCCACTTGTACTCCTGGGTGGAGAGAGACAACTGTAGATAAAGTGCCTTGCCCAAGGACACAAGCAACTTGCACAGCGAGAGTTTCGAACCCCTAACCTCAAGGTTGGGAGTCCAAACCACAACCGATGCGCCAACCACTTCAACAAATACCAAACTGAATTTCAATGTCAAGAAAAGGTCTTACAAAAACGAATCTGTCTCAGGTTCAAGCTTTTATTCCACTGATTAGGAGGTTCTTCTCAGCAAAAATTTTTTTTTTGGAAAATACATACAAGAGGTACTATTATTGTACAGGGCAACTTGACTAGGAAAGTAACTGGTTTCTACTATTAATTAGATGGCAGGCCCTATTATAAGCAAATATGGTTGTTGGGAGGAAGTTTAAGGGTTGGCCACCCTATTAAACTCCTTAAGTCCACCACTGGCTATTTAACAAGATTCCTCACTGATTAAAGGCCAACTAATTCCAATTTTCTTTCCTTTTGTGTGTGTGTGTGTGTGTGTGTCCATTTTTAAAATTCAACATGATCAGGAGGTTCTTCTCAGCAAAAATTTTTTTTTTGGAAAATACATACAAGAGGTACTATTATTGTACAGGGCAACTTGACTAAGAAAGTAACTGGTTTCTACTATTAATTAGATGGCAGGCCCTATTATAAGCAAATATGGTTGTTGGGAGGAAGTTTAAGGGTTGGCCACCCTATTAAACTCCCTAAGTCCACCACTGGCTATTTAACAAGATTCCTCACTGATTAAAGGCCAACTAATTCCAATTTTCTTTCCTTTTGTGTGTGTGTGTGTGTGTGTGTGTCCATTTTTAAAATTCAACATGATCAGGAGGTTCTCAGCAAAAATTTTTTTTTGGAAAATACATACAAGAGGTACTATTATTGTACAGGGCAACTTGACTAAGAAAGTAACTGGTATCTACTATTAATTAGATGGCAGGCCCTATTATAAGCAAATATGGTTGTTGGGAGGAAGTTTGAGGGTTGGGCACCCTATTAAACCCCCGAAGTCCACCACTGCCTATTTAACAAGATTCCTCACTGATTAAAGGCCTACTAATTCCAATTTGTCTTTCCTTTTGTGTGTGTGTGTGTCCATTTTTAAAATTCAACATAATTAGTGATTAAGGGTGATCCTTAATAGGCTTTCTTTCAAGTTTTATACCTTTTAGAATTATGCTTGCGCTGATGTATTTTTTTTTTCTTGGATTTTAATAATTGAATAATAATAATTTATATTATGTTGTTATGATTTTTGTCGTAACAACATAATAAAAAAATGTGAAAAAAAAAAATAATTGATATAATTTTGCATAAATTTTTTTTTTATTTTTATTTTTCGTGAATTCCTGATGTTACAAATTTTTATGTATTCTAATTTTACTTTACTTTTTTTCATGTCTTGTGCGAATGCTTGTTTAATGTTTTTAATTTAATTATTGTCAATAGCGTAAAATTCAGCCTTGCTGAGATTTTGATGCTAATAAAAGAAACTGAACTGAAACCGAAGCTTAAAAGTAAAATTTATAATATAAATATTTTTAATGTTAACACTTTTAATTTTTTTTAATGTCTTGTCATTATGCAAAATTTGTTGCAAATATAACTTTAATTCAGCATGTTGCAATTTTTGATATTTCAATGAAGACAAAAAGAATTTTATTGAAAATGCAAAGCTTATGTTTTTTAACTAGTACATGTAGTAATTTGAGGGGTTTAGGTTTGTCTTAATCCATCCTCCTGGCTGTGTCCCTTAATGATACTGTAAATCAATCTGCATTGCTTTGTGAATTAATTGTTTTTACTGTAGGACTTTGATCTCCTCTGATATAATCAACATTTATTATATTGCTATACAATAACAAAACTGAATACCTTCTGTTAAAACTTTCACAGCCAGTAGAAGTTCAAGGCTATTCAGGTTTTCAATGAAGGTGACCATTTTCTCTTCACAAATTATCCTGTTGCGCTCCAAATCCATAATTAAACTCCATGTGTCTGCATATTCCTTAACTGGTTTGTTATACAATCCACTGATTTTTTTTACCTCTTCATCAATCAGTATCATTCCAAGCTTCATAACTTTTTGTCTGTGAGGTGTGAATTTTGAGATTATCACATTTCTAACATTTGGAAATGACGGTAGCTGGTTATCTCTAATTTTCCTTTCCAGGCCATATTGCTTTGATAAGTTTATGGTATTGCAAAGAAGACTTAGATCTGTTAAGTGCAGATCCCCAGAATCAATCAATAAATCCATCAACTCCATCACCTTGGTAGCCTTATTTAACTCATAATTGTTTTTCAAGAGATCGCTGTACAAAACTTTCAGCATACTGATCAATCCACGCTGGTCATACCAATTTGAAAAAACTGTCAACAGCTGTCTGAAAGTGTCATCAGTGATTTCTATAAAATTACAAGAATAAAGATGTATCATTATTAATGTAGCTGGTTACAAAATACCCGGTATTTACAGTAAATTGAAGGTTATAAATTGTTCGGAAATTGCATTAACATTTAAATGACCAAAAACAAATTAAGGGCATCATCTTAATCAATGTTATTTTAACATTTTGTCAGTATCATCTTCATATCAGCATCACCATTCTATACAAATTTAGGTCTTTCTTAATATTATATTAAAATAGGAAATGACAATAGTGTATTCATGCTACAAGATTATTTTGTTTATTTCTATACTTATTCATATAGTTTCAATCAAAATTATTATTAGGAAAGGTGCTAAATACCTAGAACATTTATTTTTACTGGTAAAATTTAAAAAAAACTAAATTTTGTATTTGTAAAAGATTAAAACCTTTAAAAACATTTTTGGTAACAGATCAAGAATACTTTTTAAAACAAAATACATAAATTTCCTATCATTTCAATATTTATTTAGTCCAGTAAATAAACAGTAAAGAGCAATCTGAAAAAATGGGTAGACCAGAGCTATAACCAAACTGAATTAATCACTTTCTGTTGGGACCATCCCCAATTATAGCTCTAGAACTGTAGCATTAACTAATGGTGTGGGAAGCCAAATGGCAAATGAGTGAGTGAAGGAGGACTAGAGTCTTAGATGAAAAAAATGCACAGGTGAATGTGCTATCATTTTAAGGACCATGTACAATTTAAAACAAAAAACAGCAAGAAATTTATCTCTTCTCACAGACAATGACGGAAATGGGAAATAATCATCTCTTCTCCTCGAAAATCATCCGTCTCCGATATTGTGTGAGAGCATGTTGACATATTTCTTCATTAGTTTACCTTCCATTTTGTCCTTATTTTCATTAACCTTTCTATCTCATTGACCTTCTGTTATTCATCATTCCATTTCTGAAAAAAAAATACTTTAGTTATATTAACTACAACTTCAGAGCTTCTGGACTGTGTTACTAGTTTATATAATTTCTAAATACATCTGCACAGCCCGTGGGAGTTGGAGGCACAGGGAAGGGGGGAAGGGTGACAGAGTTTAGGCCTATGCGAAAATTTTGAAGAAAATTCATAATACCAAACATAATAAGGAAGACAATCCAAAACATAGCTATAAAAACTAATAATTATAGGTGTTTGAAAAAAACATTTACTGTAATTTATTCAACATCTATCAGTGTTGGGAGCATGTGGTGCAGTGTGTTGGATTTGTTAACATGAGATCAAGAGTGCAAGACATTGCTTGTCGCATTGCTTGTGTCCTTGGGTAACACACTTTACTTACATTTGTCTCTCTTCTCTTCTCTCTCTCTTAAATAATAATAAATAATATAACAGTAGTAATAAAAATGTGTAAATTTAGTACAGCAGTAGTAACTACAGTAGTATAGTAAAAATATATTATACTGTAATTCAATATAAAAAATATATTACCAAGTTTTAATAACAAGATCAAATTCAACTCACCCATCAAATGATACATCAATCCCAAAAGTTCAGTATTGTACCAGAGACAACTCAAGTCACATTTTACCCATGGCTGAATCCCCATATCTGCCTATAATGCCTGCAAAAACAAATCAAAACTTCCTAAAGTTGGGCTGTATGAAAACAATGCTATTAAATGACGTCCAAAATTTGCGTTTAACATTAATGGACTGCTGCTACATAAAATGGTTTGCCAATGTGCTGTGAGATCAATGATTAGAATTATTTATATTGGTGAGATCTGAAGTTATCATTACTCATTTTGTGATTGGAATAAAATTATATATAAGACTGTCAATGCTTAGTTTTAAGTTGCAGAAAGATATAGTTACAAGTTACTGCAGACTTCCCAAGTTCATAAATGTAAGTGCATTGCTCCATTGCAGGTACTTCTCTGGAATTTCAAACATATTGTACCAGACTGTATAGTGAGGCCTGATGATACTGATATTTCGTAAATATATTCACAATGTTCTCCAGAGTATCGGAGATAAGTGTCCACTTTCCACTAAAACGAACCTCCCACAAATAAATTCATCAGTATTCTGAAAGTATGGGTTGTCTAGGGACAATGTAACCAAAGTCATTTGTTCTGGGCTTTAGACCCATATATTTATGGGTCTAGGCCTACATTTCTGTAGCGTTTTTGTCCATTTTCATACGTCCATAATTATGCAAAAATTTCAGTAGCTACTACAGTAAGCCTAATTACGGAAATTCATTCCGTAGCACTTGAGTCTATTACTATGTCAACCACACCCACCCCTTTCAAACAGGGCTTTCTAGTTAGATGTGTCCCATTTTTCAATAAAATAAATGACCTGCTATAATGACGAAGACAACTCAATACCAATAGGGACACGCAACCACCAGTGCAAGCCCAGTGGAATTCAATTAAATGGTACATCCGTGAGAAATTGGACTAGGCTCGCCTGGCGCTAGTGTACTTTTGCACACTACATCCAAAAACCATTTATTAACAAGATGGCCAGCGAATTAACCGGATGTCGGGTGTGAGAATGAAAGAGATTTTACTTATAATAGAGGCTTAAAATAGTGTAATATTACAGTAAAGTGACAATATCCAACCATTTCAGCATGTCTATGAATATTTGATAATAAATTATATAGTAGCTTTTGATTTTAGATGTAGTGTGCAAAAGTGCACTAGTGCCAAAAATTGAACCATAAATCTTCTTCCTGCCCAGTTAGTATTCTAAAGCTGTTATTAATTATACTCTACCTGCAATGTTGAGTAACCCATGCACTCGGTGCTACAGAAATTTTTCATTTACTGTGGAAATTGAAGGATACTGTATAATATTAGTTACTGAAATCATACATGCCAACATTTCAGTATAACAATCAAGAGAACAAAGTAAGATGTACGGGCTATGTGTTTCTTCATATTTTAAGGTTTTAGCGCATTTTACTACTAACTCAAGAAGTCAGTACTTCTACCTGTAATTTGAATATTTCAAATACAGCTGCAAAATATCAGTGAGACATGGAGAGTTTTATATTCTATTGTATGTTAGACAATGGAGGAAAATCCTCCATGGTTAGACCTAGGCGTGACCGGTTAGGCGGTTAGGCTAGCCTAAGTCAGCTGGCTTACATCAATCTCTCGTTTTTGGCAGGCGGACCGTGCCGACAATAAATAGGTGCTAGACCAGCCGGCCTAACTACTGTAGTAATTCTACTAAACATCAGTAACATATATATGATCGTTAGCGTAATCATTAATATTTTAGTAATGTATGGCCCTGCTAGTCTTCATCGAAATATTCAACTATAGAATTTAGCTTTCTAGATACAGTACATACATAAATAATTTCAGTTCAGGGAGGTGCTGTTGGCCCAAATATCGTCGGCTCGTTCTTTGCAACAACATGGCCGCGACATTGGTAGGGAATTTCCCCAAACATGATGACGTAAGATACTGGACTTTCTGCGTTCCAAAGTGATGGCGCCAACGGGAAATTTGCCCTCCCGTCGGACAGGTCTGGACCCCTGTCGCAGTGGCGTATCTAGCAGTATTAAAATGGGGAGGGGAGGGGGAGGGGGAGCGGGAGCGACAAAAATATGAGGGGGAGTGGAATTTATTTTCGGTGGCCACTGAAAAATATTGCTTCTTAGATTCCCGAATACACGTTAACCGTGACAGCATAAGCATAAGCCTAGCCTATTTTTTTTTTGCTTCGAAGTTTTCCCCCCTCCCCTTGGATACGCCACTGTTCTTTTGATGCCAGAATGATCATCTACATGTACTTACCAAAAGAAACAAAGCCTGATCCATTAGTATCAAACAACTGAAAGGCAACCATGTGTAAGGCATCGTAAAGAATAGGACCTGTCTCTTATACACATCTAGATGTGTATAAGAGACAGTGTGGGGATTGCGTTCCCCCCTGGATACGCCACTTCCCTGTCGTCCAACGCCATGACTTGGAGACCCTGTCGTATAGTTTCAAGTGCAAGTGCAGGTATCCATTCATAGAAGTCTTATGAAGATAAGCCTATTTTCCCCCTTCCCCCTCTCGGTGGCACTGTCAGTATGTATACACCATACTGCTTGTCATACCGGACACAAATTACTGCATCAGTATGTGTACACCATCACTGCTTGTTATACCAGACACAAATCATTTAACTGCCTCAGTTTGTATACACCATCACCTTTGAAACCAGTCAACTCACTGCCGTCATGAATGCGCCATCACTGTTACTCAACATCAGTAATAAACCAACACATGCAACAATTGATAGAAATGCTATTTTTATTTCTCATCTTTCATTAAAACAGACAGACAGATTGAATTCAACATATTACTGAAAATCTTTATAAACAATGACAATAATCATAATAATCATGAAAGTACAGTACTAAAAATATTCATTATTATGAAATACAAGTGCATTTGTTTAAGTTATATACAAAGGATCTATACAAATAATATTAAGGTTCTAAAATTATTATGTCCTAATGTTTTTACACTGCAGTCTTTTAATTTACACCAGAAACATAAAAATCGATCTGTATTTTAACAATTCAGACTAAAAAACAATGATACCACAGAAATTCCAGAAAACAATACATAAGGGAACATTTGAACATTAAACAAACTTCTAATAACATACATAATTTTACTGGAATGTACACCTTTGAACTACAGTATGTGGAATGAAACTTTCTCCTTTCTCCGTAAACAAAGCAATACAAGGCGAGACTTTTTTATACCTTGTTTCTAAAACTTATTTTTTCTTTTTAAGATTGTCGGAGGGTGGAAAAAAAAAATAAAAACAAAATTTTGTTTTCTTATTTACAAAGTAGTTTTGTTAAAAAATTCAAGGAGAAAATAAAAAAATGTATTGGTGAATGTAAACAGTGTAGTAATGGGATGGTTAAATGCTTTCAGTTAACATAATTAGGAAGAAATATACATATCTTATCATCAGAGATTTTAAGGCAGCGGTGGGCATAATAAAAATAAAGAAACACTTTTTTTCCCTGAAATTTCCATTTTTTATTTGATTAGATTTGATTTATTTCGAAATTCTCACAACTAAACAGAGTACAAAATTAAACGAATCAAACAAAAATAAGAGAATTTCAGGATAACCCTTCAAGCATTTCTGCTTGTTTCCAAGGGCTCCCTTTACAATAATAATAAATGCAACAATGACATATAACAAAAAGAAGGCCATGGCCTAAAATAAGCAACAATGCAAACAAATACCATACTGAAACAATTAGCTTGGAAAGAGAATTCTAAATAATTAATAAGGTAGGACAAAGATTTAGATATGTAAATAACATCATCAA
>NW_022717497.1:0-997 GCF_011630105.1 Anneissia japonica | reverse complement strand
GATGAAACGATTCACGATTTTGAGATTTTGGATGAAGTCAGTCTTGTACGGTATACGATCGTAAAAACCATCGGCTGACGCCTAGCTAGGCCTAGGCCCTAAAGGCTAGGCCTCCAACTAGGCTAGGCCCTTACAAAGCCAGAATTGGTCTGGGGCCTATGCCCTAGGCTTGAGGTTGCCTGCCATACCTAGGCTTAATTTTTTTTTAAAGAGAAATACCATTCGAAACTCGTATTTTATGGAGGGCCTAATAATATCAAATTTCAATACATGTACAAAAAAAGAGAGTGGCATACAAAAATCCCTACCTACACTAGGAATGGATTATATGCCTACAGTCAATTACTGATTCTTCAATGCATCGGCAAAGCTTCGAAAATCACTATTTTAAAATCATGAATTCAGTTATATATAGTACATATATTATAGTTTATACGTAGATAATAAGTATCACAGATATGTACATTCACTATGAATATATGTTATATATGGAAAATCTGGCAAAAAAGACACGAAATTACAATTTATATGGTAGATACTTAATCGGACAGAACACTTGCGAAACAACATGGTGCTAGTCCTGTGTAAACTGTAGGACTTTCAAACATTAAATCGCGATTAGACTCTTTAACAAAAAGGGGCGTGCCGGTCAGAAATTTTGTCCAAGCAAAGTCATTATTAGATATTTCGAAAGTCAATAAAATTACGATTCCTTTAATAGGCTATATACTCAATACTCAAATAATGTATAATATGGGGCGCTAAATGTCTGAAAATTGAAACTTTGCGTTCAAAACAGGGTAAAATCACTGCGTTCACGCTGAAAACCACTTGCCTATTTTGACCAGTGCTGATTAATCAGAATACTTACTGTACTCAAGATTAATATAATCATTTAGGTATTAAAATTGCCAACAATTTGGTGGGATATATCACTTTATTGGATGACATGAGCAATTTCAGAACCAAAAAATCCGTAAAAAAAAACACCACCGTT
>NW_022717496.1:0-522 GCF_011630105.1 Anneissia japonica | reverse complement strand
ACTCGTCGAAGCCGGCGCCGGTGATCACGTACGCTGCGTACGGTCGGTCGTGCCACCTGCTCTCCAGCAACGCCGATCGCAGGTGTCCAATCGTCCTGCTCTTGTTCCTGTTCGAGCGCACGAAGGATTCGACGAGACCGACGAACGTCCCGTCCGTCTCCTCGAGCACGGTGTTCCTTTTGTCGACGGCCGTCCTGAGGGCATCGTCGTTCAGGTGACCGAATTTTCGGAGACCGTTTCGGAAGCTCCCGTTTCTGTGATCTCTCCTCCGCTTGAGTTCGGCGAGTTTCGCGAACGGAGATTTCCCGTCCACGAAGAGCAGCACGGCCTTCACGGCGCTTCGCTCTCCCGATCTCTTCTGCATCGCCACCACGTCGTCCGCGTACCCCAGGGCGTCCTCCATGAAGGTTTGCGCCACGTCGTCCAGACTAAACCGTCGGTAACTGTTCACTATTCTGTCGTGTCCTTCCCTCCAGCTCCGTTTCTCGACGTCGCCGACGACGACCGACCGTTCCAAGCACG
>NW_022717495.1:0-547 GCF_011630105.1 Anneissia japonica | reverse complement strand
TAAAATCTGGACTTGCAGTCTCTACCGTTAAAACCTACCTTAGTGCAATTTCATTCATGCACAAAATTTCTTACATGGAGGATCCGACAGTCTCGACAAAATTGACCATTCTGTGTAGAGGAGCCTCAAAACTAAAACTACAACAGTCTGCCACTTTCACTCGGCTACCAATCACTACACAGATTTTCACTAAACGAATAAAGAACCTCCAATTCGCAACCATTTCGCGTTAGGATTTCACTCTTTATAAAGCTCTATTTCTAACATGCTATTTTGCCTGCCTACGAGCCAGCGAAATTGTTGCTACGAAAACTCTTGAAGATGCGCTAACGTCCAACAACATAGTACTTCATAAGGATAAAGTACTCATCACTTTCCGCACGTTCAAACATAGCAAAGGTCCACATCCAAAATATGTACTTAAGGAAAAATCATGGAAGCTGCCTGTGCCCTGTGAAAGCACCAAATTCGCCCCAAAGTGAAAGGTCAATAGTTTGTATTTCCAACTGGTACACCAGTAAACAGGGCACATCTGTCTGAAACACTA
>NW_022717494.1:0-542 GCF_011630105.1 Anneissia japonica | reverse complement strand
GGTTCGATTCCCGGTGGAGGTTCTTTTTAATTAATTATTAACTGCATTATGTGGCTCTTTATTTCTAGGTTTCTGCATGCCTGCAAAATCAAGAGGATTTTGTTGTGACTCCTTCTAATAACAACTCCCTGACGAAACTACAGTATACCTTACACTTGCGAGCACCATTGGCTGGGGCCAGTGGGGCCGCCAAGGGCCCCCGGGGTCCAGGGCTAAAACCCCGGTGGGGGTCCCGCATTCTAAGCATTTACAGGTGTTATTTAATTGATTTGAGAGGCCATACATTTAAAAAAAATGTATATATTAAAGAGGTAATTTTTTGAGCTGGGAAAAGATATATAAAAAAAAAACTACTACTTTAGTACTACAGTATTGGTAATTTAACAACAGTAGCATGATACAAACTCCAAAGAATCCAGTATGGTTTATTCTTTATTTTTTATTTATATCATAGCCCCTTTCAAGTTGTATCATACTATACTCACTTAAGACAATCAGTAACAAAAAGAACCGAGACAAATTTGTATGGTTGGTTGTAGCAT
>NW_022717493.1:0-1270 GCF_011630105.1 Anneissia japonica | reverse complement strand
AATTAAAATTATGGGAATGGTTTGGAGCTTTTAAATAGATGCGGCTTTGCTAAGCGTGTAAGTATTAGATGAAAGTCTGTCGTCCTCCTCAAGCAGTGGTGAGCGACATTTGCTATGGTGGGATCATCGCCCGTCAGATTTTTTCAAAGCGTACCCATTAATGCTGATAATGATGATGAATTAAGACGGGGTTCACTTGGCAAATGAAGCGAAATCGAGGATGTGGAATGTGGAAGGACAACAATATTTAGCATTAGCAGAACATAAAAAAGATACTAAAAACACCTTTTCTGTACTTTCCCTGCTTTTCGAAAAAAAAAAAAAATAGAAAAAAAAAAACCGCATCGCCGCATCAATTCTGTAACTTTGGTCTGACCAGAACCAGAACATTTATTTTTTTTGGCCTTATATAATTCTTTTGGAATATAACGTTTCCATTGCCATGACAATTGGATAGTTGTCATTGTTATTAAATTGGTTTAATATAGTTCGACGTGAACCAGGCTATTGATTACAGTAGCTTATATAATGAAGTTGATTTCATAGAAGCAATAAAAAAAAATTTAAAAACAGTTATAATAAATACTGACTAGAATATTGTTTCTTTCACTCAACAGATTAAATAATCTGATTTGATCCCATTAGTTACATTATTTTGTCATTTGCTGTATCTCCCTTAGCATGCTGGATACTTTTTAGCAGTACATGTTTATTTATTTATTTTTTTTTTTGAGGTAACTTTTTGTTTTTAAACACTTTCTGTCAATTTAGAAAAAAATGTTTCCTAATATTTTTTTATATACCTTGGAATTTGTTTTATGTTTTTAGAATAATATTTATAATAGATACATGTAAATCATGCATCTTAGGGGCTAAACCCCCAATGGGATTGGTTATAGCCTACAACTCACCTAACCAGGCATCATGGGCACAATATTTCCACTAGATTTTTTGACTAAAGTATATTAGAAACTCACTAAGAGTGCCAAATAAGCCATGATGCTTTAGGTGCTGGTAAATATGTACTTTTTCATATGCCCTACATTGTCCTCATGGTGTCATAATCATCGCTAGCGTCGTCGTATTTATCGGGTGTGTCATCTTCACTGCGATGCATCACAAATCAAATAAAATCTTCTTTGTCATCATCGGTATCATCATCGCAAGCGCTTTAAGGGCTTTGTATTGTACTAGTATTGTTTTCCAAACAATATTTTAGGACATTTTATTCGAGAAAAAGCCCCAATTGAATGAGCTATTACAAAAAGAT
>NW_022717492.1:0-530 GCF_011630105.1 Anneissia japonica | reverse complement strand
TCCTCTACTTTTAGTCTATAAATAATGCTAGAGCAAATTTATGGATATTTTTATAAATAAATTTCTAAGAAATTAGCCTATTAATTATGTCCCCATACGCCACATACCGTTGCGTACAGACTACGCTAACGCTAGCCATTCACAAATTCGCCAACAGCGAGTTAATAAAATAGGTACAGAACGACTCCTTTTCTGGAGTAATATTTACTCTTGTATTTTTACTCCCCAAAAGGGAGTAATATTAACTCCAAAAAGAGGATGGGAATCACCCTCTTTTTGGAGATAATGTTACTCCCTTTGGGGAGTAAAAATATGAGAGTAAATATTATTCCAGAAAAGGAGTCGTTCTGTACCTTTTTTATTAACTCTTATGTGCAAAAAGTGACAATGTTAAAAAGTTGAGTCAAAATGTAATTTTTTTTTGTTAGGCAAAGTGAAACAAACACTATTCCATTGAAAGTTTTATTTTTTACGGAAAAGTACTCGAAATATGGCGGAAAGTTAAAAATTTGCACTAAGTGCTCAACTCG
>NW_022717491.1:0-860 GCF_011630105.1 Anneissia japonica | reverse complement strand
TCCAATATAGCGGCGACACCTGACATAATTTCTGATGATTGCATGACACTCACTGATATTGAAAACATGGGTAATGATCTTCATTTGGCAATGACATGTGCTGTAGATATGAATATATTGGCTAAAATACAATAATTTTGGCGGCCATATTGGATTTCAAGATGGTGGCCATTAGGAGGCGTTATTTTTTGGAGTCTATTTTTTTTATTGATCTTTAGGTGTCATAGTATCACTGTGGGAAGTTTCATGCTTTCTTCCAGAAGTGCACGATTCTACCTGAAATTCAACCTTAGCCGCTCTACTTAAAGGGTATGTCCCCAATCGGCGCTAACACAGATTTTGGGTTTGAAAAATATTCCAGGAACGAGCAGTATTTCAACATTGTTCCAGACATTGAAAACAGATGATCGAGAATATTTGTTTATGTAGTGTAGGCATATATAGTAAATATAGAGAAAGGTATTCCTATGCCTATATGGCGATCTATGGCCTTGGACCAAGGAGGTTGCTTGGACCATGCTTGGACATAGGCCGGTATTTACAACAATAACATTAACAATACACGGCGTAACATACATAGACTTGATCCTATAATATAGGCCCGATCCTATGTAGGCCAGATATACGAGAAGACGCGCTGACGTTAAGACGTGGCAGCAAAGGAAAGGATTGTATTCCTTGTTTTATACTCAACTCTCTGATTTCTGTTTGGTATTATTTTGTGCAACCGTGTTTTTTGTGATTTCGACTTTTGCTGCAAATATATTATTGCCCCATTTTATTACGATTTTTGAAGAGTATTTTTGAGCAATTTTGTAGGATCTGCAATGTTTTCGCTTTCCGCGGTGAGAGGCTTTCGC
>NW_022717490.1:0-723 GCF_011630105.1 Anneissia japonica | reverse complement strand
ATGAACTCTACGACGCGATAACGAATCGACACCGCGAAAAATATATCTTGGAAGATTGTAGTTAAAAAAAAAATGTTTTGTCTTCAATGTTCAGGTGTCGCACGGAACAAGATTTATGTTATCTTTCTTATATCTTCGCAGGTACGACTAAGACGAATTCTTGACGGAGAAGGAGAGGAAGCGTAGGTTGAGCGCCGACCATTTGTCCTTACTTCGGTACGGACGGACTGGTGGCCTTCGTTAAAGCCGCACGGGATCCGCGTGTGTCAGGGGTTACCCGATTTACCGACTGGTCAGTGCAAAAGACTACGCGTCTACCCACATCCAATAGGTACGGTCCCTGGCACAGTCAGCGTTGAGAAACGTGCGGTGGAAGCTGGGTTGCCAGGGTCGGATACCGCAGGCCATAACCTTGTTCCTCGATGCAGTACGCCGACCGACTTGAGAGCTGGAGCAAGGCTTGATAACATTACTTTTTTTTTATTTTACAGATAAGACGACTGGTGTCTGCGATCGGGACAAGACAAATACCCTACTTCTTCTTCTCATTTTTCCGGCGTTGGCGTCGTTGTCTTTCAAGTCTGGGTTTTGAGTCCGCGGTAGGAGGATTCGTCCTTCGTAGGTCTTGCTGTCGTAAGTTTGCCTCCGAATTTTGTCTGGCCTACGACACGCGGACGCCGGATTGGACAGAGGATACCGCTTCGCGCGGTTTGTTCTGAGCGA